>NW_025745162.1:201371-250000 GCF_021184085.1 Oncorhynchus gorbuscha
ATCCTGACACTTGTGGGGACACACAATTCAGTCCAAAATCCTATTTTCCCTAACCCTCAACCTAAACCCTACCCTAACTCTAATCTTAACCCTAACCCTATCCTTAACCCAGAAACTTAACCATAATCTTAAACCTGAACCTAACACTAGCTCCTAACCCTAAACCTAAAACTAACCCTAGCTCCTAACCCTAGCTCCTAACCCTAAAACTAACCCTAGCTCCTAACCCTAAAACTAACCTAGCTCCTAACCTAAACCTAACCTAGCTCCTAACCCTAGCTCCTAACCTAAAACTAACCTAGCTCCTAACCCTAAAACTAACCCTAGCTCCTAACCTAAACCTAACCCTAGCTCCTAACCTAAAACTAACCCTAGCTCCTAACCTAACCTAAACGTAAAACTAACCTAGCTCCTAACCTAACCTAAACGTAAAACTAACCCCTAGCTCCTTAACCCTAACCTAAACGTAAAACTAGCTCCTAACCCTAAACCTAAACCTTACCTAGCTCCTAAACCTAAACCTAACCCTAGCTCCTAACCCTAAACCTAACCCTAGCTCCTAACCCTAACACTAACACTCATTCTAACCTTAACCCTAAACCCCCTAGAAACAGCATTTGATCTTGTGGGGACCAACAAAATGTCTGCATTTGGTCAAATGTTTTGTTTGTTTACTTTATTTTGCTTGGGGATTTCTGGTCCACAAAGATATAGTTAAACACACACACACACACACACACACACACACACACACACACACACACACACACACACACACACACACACACACACACACACACACACACACACACACACACACACACACACACACACACACACACACACACTTCTCTATATAACACAGCAATATGCACATACATGTAGGAGGAGGAACTGGTGTGACAGTGTTTTGGAGTCAGAGAGCAGTGTTTCAGCAGGTTTCCATTTGCTAGTTCCTTGATGCTGCCTTCATTCCCTTATTGAAAACATCCCCTGGAATGTCCTGCAGCAGCCATAGCCCAGCCACCACTTCACTGACACACACAGTGAAGGAGAGTGTGTGTGTGTGTGTGTGTGTGTGTGTGTGTGTGTGTGTGTGTGTGTGTGTGTGTGTGTGTGTGTGTGTGTGTGTGTGTGTGTGTGTGTGTGTGTGTGTGTGTGTGTGTGTGTGTGTGTGTGTGTGAGAGAGGGGGGGTGGAGACGAGTGAGTTTTATGGCCTAGAGAGTTGTAAATTAATGTATACAGTAATACAATACATACTAATATTTGTATTTTAGACAAGTTGCTTTTGTCTGTTATACAAGTTTGTGACTTTGTGTGTGCACTGTGCATGTGTGTGTGTCTATGTACATGTGTGTAATAGGTTATTGTTCAGTTTTGGACAGATGTGTTTTGCAGTTGCATGTGAAGTGGTGGGTTAAAGCCATAGTTGTATTCTTTGCACTCTAGATGTTGCCTGCTTTGTCACAATGCCTCCCTCTCTCTCTTTCTTCTCCCCTCTCTCTCTTCTTCCATCTGTCTCTGTCTGCTTTCCTGTCTGCCTCCATCCCCCTTTATCACACTGACTCTATCTCTCTCCTCCATAACTCCATCTGCTCTGTCTCACTCTGTCTTTCCTTGTCTTCCCTCCTCCCAGTAGGAATGTTTTATGGAGCGAGAGAGGAGGAGACACCAGGGAAAGACGACTATCCCCCGGATGGTTTAGTATTGTATTTGTACAGGTGTGGCATGGTGTATGTTACTGTATCGGTGTGGGTGTGCATCATTTAACAGTGGTGCCTCTGTCTTAGTGCCCACCCTGTTGGGCTGACGTGTCCCTCTCTGCCTCCCCCTGCGTGAGACTGACGATGCACAGGCCCTCGCTGAGCTGGGACTGTGACGGGAGACAGCCTTTTTTGGCTCTCATACATCTTTAACTCACACATACACACACACACACACACACACACACACACACACACACACACACACACACACACACACACACACACACACACACACACACACACACACACACACACACACACACACACACACACACACACATACACACACACACACACACACACACACACACACACACACACACACACACACACACACACACACACACACACACACACACACACACACACACACACACACACACATACACACACACATATACACACACATATACACACACACACACTCATACACACATACACACACGCATACACAGTAGACAGGCAGATACACACACACACACGCACACACACACACACACACACACACACACACACACACACACACACACACACACACACACACACACACACACACACACACACACACACACACACACACACACACACACACACACACACACACAGTCCCTCTCTCTGTCAGGCCTGTATCCTCTCTCAGTCTCTCTCTCTGTCAGGCCTGTATCCTCACTCAGTCCCTCTCTCTGTCAGGCCTGTGTCCTCTCTCAGTCCCTCTCTCTGTCAGGCCTGTATCCTCTCTCAGTCTCTCTCTCTGTCAGGCCTGTATCCTCACTCAGTCCCTCTCTCTGTCAGGCCTGTGTCCTCTCTCAGTCCCTCTCTCTGTCAGGCCTGTATCCTCACTCAGTCCCTCTCTCTGTCAGGCCTGTATCCTCACTCAGTCCCTCTCTCTGTCAGGCCTGTAGCCTCAGTCCCTCTCTCTGTCAGGCCTATATCCCCTCTCAGTCCCTCTCTCTGTCAGGCCTATATCCCCTCTCAGTCCCTCTCTCTGTCAGGCCTATATCCTCTCTCAGCCCCTCTCTCTGACAGGTCTGTATCCTCTCTCAGTCCCTCTCTCTGTCAGGCCTGTATCCTCTCTCAGTCCCTCTCTTTGTCAGGCCTGTATCCTCTCTCAGTCCCTCTCTCTGTCAGGCCTGTATCCTCTCTCAGTCCCTCTCTCTGACAGGCCTGTATCCTCTCTCAGTCCCTCTCTCTGGCAGGCCTGTGTCCTCTCTCAGCCCCTCTCTCTGTCAGGCCCCTAATCTCTGTCCCTCTCTCTGTCAGGCCTGTATCCTCTCTCAGCCCCTCTCTCTGTCAGGCCTGTATCCTCTCTCAGTCTCTCTCTCTGTCAGGTCTGTATCCTCTCTTAGTCCCTCTCTCTGTCAGGTCTGTAACCTCTCTCAGTCTCTCTCTCTGTCAGGCCTGTATCCTCTCTCAGTCTCTCTCTCTGTCAGGCCTGTATCCTCTCTTAGTCCCTCTCTCTGTCAGGCCTGTATCCTCTCTTAGTCCCTCTCTCTGTCAGGCCTGTATCCTCTCTCAGCCCCTCTCTCTGTCAGGCCTGTATCCTCTCTCAGTCCTTCTCTCTGTCAGGCCTGTGTCCTCTCTCAGCCCCTCTCTCTGTCAGGCCTGTATCCTCTCTCAGTCCTTCTCTCTGTCAGGCCTGTGTCCTCTCTCAGTCCCTCTCTCTGTCAGGTCTGTATCCTCTCTCAGTCCTTCTCTCTGTCAGGTCTGTATCCTCTCTCAGTCCCTCTCTCTGTCAGGCCTGTGTCCTCTCTCAGTCCCTCTCTCTGTCAGGCCTGTATCCTCACTCAGTCCCTCTCTCTGTCAGGCCTGTATCCTCACTCAGTCCCTCTCTCTGTCAGGCCTGTAGCCTCAGTCCCTCTCTCTGTCAGGCCTATATCCCCTCTCAGTCCCTCTCTCTGTCAGGCCTATATCCCCTCTCAGTCCCTCTCTCTGTCAGGCCTATATCCTCTCTCAGCCCCTCTCTCTGACAGGTCTGTATCCTCTCTCAGTCCCTCTCTCTGTCAGGCCTGTATCCTCTCTCAGTCCCTCTCTTTGTCAGGCCTGTATCCTCTCTCAGTCCCTCTCTCTGTCAGGCCTGTATCCTCTCTCAGTCCCTCTCTCTGACAGGCCTGTATCCTCTCTCAGTCCCTCTCTCTGGCAGGCCTGTGTCCTCTCTCAGCCCCTCTCTCTGTCAGGCCCCTAATCTCTGTCCCTCTCTCTGTCAGGCCTGTATCCTCTCTCAGCCCCTCTCTCTGTCAGGTCTGTAACCTCTCTCAGTCTCTCTCTCTGTCAGGTCTGTATCCTCTCTTAGTCCCTCTCTCTGTCAGGTCTGTAACCTCTCTCAGTCTCTCTCTCTGTCAGGCCTGTATCCTCTCTCAGTCTCTCTCTCTGTCAGGCCTGTATCCTCTCTTAGTCCCTCTCTCTGTCAGGCCTGTATCCTCTCTTAGTCCCTCTCTCTGTCAGGCCTGTATCCTCTCTCAGCCCCTCTCTCTGTCAGGCCTGTATCCTCTCTCAGTCCTTCTCTCTGTCAGGCCTGTGTCCTCTCTCAGCCCCTCTCTCTGTCAGGCCTGTATCCTCTCTCAGTCCTTCTCTCTGTCAGGCCTGTGTCCTCTCTCAGTCCCTCTCTCTGTCAGGTCTGTATCCTCTCTCAGTCCTTCTCTCTGTCAGGTCTGTATCCTCTCTCAGTCCCTCTCTCTGTCAGGTCTGTATCCTCTCTCAGTCCTTCTCTCTGTCAGGTCTGTATCCTCTCTCAGTCCTTCTCTCTGTCAGGCCTGTATCCTCTCTTAGTCCCTCTCTCTGTCAGGTCTGTAACCTCTCTCAGTCTCTCTCTCTGTCAGGCCTGTATCCTCTCTCAGTCCCTCTCTCTGTCAGGTCTGTATCCTCTCTCAGTCTCTCTCTCTGTCAGGCCTGTATCCTCTCTCAGTCCCTCTCTCTGGCAGGCCTGTATCCTCTCTCAGTCCCTCTCACTGTCAGGCCTGTATCCTCGCTCAATCCCTCTCTCTGTCAGGCCTGTAGCCTCTCTCAGCCCCTCTCTCTGGCAGGCCTGTGTCCTCTCTCAGCCCCTCTCTCTGTCAGGCCCCTGATCTCTGTCCTTCTCTCTGTCAGGCCTGTAGCCTCAGCCCCTCTCTCTGTCAGGCCTGTATCCTCTCTCAGCCCCTCTCTCTGTCAGGTCTGTATCCTCTCTCAGCCCCTCTCTCTGTCAGGCCTGTATCCTCTCTCAGCCCCTCTCTCTGTCAGGTCTGTATCCTCTCTCAGTCCCTCTCTCTGTCAGGCCTGTATCCTCTCTCAGCCCCTCTCTCTGTCAGGTCTGTATCCTCTCTCAGTCCCTCTCTCTGTCAGGCCTGTATCCTCTCTCAGTCCCTCTCTCTGTCAGGCCTATATCCTCTCTCAGTCCTTCTCTCTGTCAGGCTTGTATCCTCTCTCAGTCCTTCTCTCTGTCAGGCCTGTATCCTCTCTCAGTCCCTCTCTCGGTAAGGCCCGTAGCCTCTGTCCCTCTCTCTGGCAGGCCTGTAGCCTCTCTCAGTCTCTCTCTCTGTCCCTCTCAGGCCCTGACGTGTTAGCTTAGCATTAGCCTGTGTGCTGGTGTTGATCCCAGGCAGCTCTAATTAGGTAGGGCTCTGTAGGGCTCATTAGTCTGCTTGTAGATTACATGCTTCATTAGCCTCTGGAACAACATATCACAGCTCATTCAGCACTAATGGCTGCTACGCCACATTGCACTGACACTTGTACACTCACTCCATCTCCATAACTCTCCTCTAGCTAATACAAACACACACATTCTCTTTGTCACACACACCGGCAAACATTGCATGTATTGCACGGACATACAAATGCACGCAGACACACAATGTCGATTACACTTGCAATTCTTCTAAAAGTCTGTAATTAATTACTATGTATCAGCTGATCTGAGACCTACAAATGTATCTAACATGTAGCAGAGGGACTTGTTGTAATAAAGAGGGGATGAGGGGGTGAAGGGTGGAGGAGGGGAAATGACATGATGAAAGGTGGAGCAGGAATGAGATGAGAGCGATAAAGAGAGCTTTGAGTCGGGGTCTATGAGGGTGCCATGGCTTCCATCACATTCATGCACTGCATAGCTACCGTCAGCATGTGTGTGTGTATGCTTGTCTGTGTGTCTGTGTGTAAGAAAGGAGCCTTTCTCCAGACGCCTGCCAGCTGCCCTCCCCCTCCCGTCCTGTCCTAGCAGAGAAGGAGTTAAGACCTCAGCTGTCAGCAACAAAAACAAACTGAGGGCAATTTTCACTAAATGTTTTAACCCCACCACAGGCCCAGCCCAGCAAATCCCTGTCTCCCCCTCCTCCCGATCTTTTCTCTTGCCTTTACCTCCCTCTTTCATCTCTCTTCTTCCGCAGTCTCTCTCGCTCCTTCCCTCCTCCCTCCCTCTCTGTGTCTCTGTCTGCCAGGGGAGGTTCACACACAGCAGTGTGGCAGCAGAGACTGGAGCCTGTGGGGTCTGGCAGACAGAATGAGAGCATACAGACAGTCTAAATATGTAATGCCAGCAGGAATCACTTTAAATGTTCCTACAGAAAATCACTGGCCCATACAGTGGTCCTGACATAGTCCATGTGGTGCAGAACCAAGGATGCCATGGTCAGGCTGTGTGTCTCTGAGTATGCAGTGTAAAGGGGTTGACCTACAGGGGTAAATAAGTATAAATGCTTTTTCTGTCTTGATGCATTAGGGGACATGGACCGAGACATATCCGTTCGCAATCATTGGTCATCACACCCCACCGGTAATGGCATTCAGAGGGTCTCACCCACTCCACGGGGGGTAGTCAAGATGTGATGTGTGTTGTCTTAAATAAACAGTTGTAGAAGGGTGCTATTAGCCAAGGAATCATTCCATATTATACATATAAAAATGGCCAATGGTGTCTTGATGCATTAGGGGACCAGAACTGGGACACGGCTGTTCCCGGTCATCGGTCATCACACCCCACCGGTGGAAGCACTTATTGGGCTGCATGCATAGGAAATGAAATCATTATGAAAGGGAGGAGGGGAGGAGAAAGGGATGATGAGGGGAAACACTCCTGATTCCCATTAATCCCACTACTAGAACCGAGCCTGAGAGCTTCAGGGTGGAATTCCCTGATTCCTTCCTTTAGATTTACACGTCAAGCGAGAGCTGCTCTGTTCACCACCATGGTTCAGCTAGTTCAGATGCAATACGGATAGAATTTCTCTCCCCCGGTTTGTTGACTGGAAGGCTGGGAGGTGATTTATAGATGAGCTGGTACTGTAGAAGTATAAATGTACACCCAGGGTTACAGTGCAGGGATGCTGGAGTTATTAAAGCTTCGTTACATGAATCATTCTCACATTGTGGAAGGGGCTGATAGTGCTCTGGCAGTGAGTCAGACAGGGACTTCCCCGAGCATTTATACAGAGGCAGGTACACACTCACACGCATGCACGTGCCCACACACAAGATGACATGCATACACACGCATACCCACCGACACACACACACACTGGCACGTTGTGAACTCATACATCCGATAGCACTCATATTTCCAATTAGGGTAGAGGAATGCATCCTTATTTTCCTTGGACAACTTTTTTCCTTGGAGTCCAGATTTTTGTGGTTTGTTTCCATTCCATCACCACCCCTTTGTCTCTCTCCTCGTCCCTCTCTTCTCTTGTCCTCTCCCTTTTCCCCCGGTCTGTTGTTCCACAGCCCGTGAAGCAACAGCTTGTGTTGGTTTGCAGCATAGTAACAGTGAACAGCATGCGTTCTGTGTGTTCTGTGTGTGGAGGTCTACGCCGTCGTCCCCCTCCTCCACCTCAGGTGTCCACCAGCCAGCCTGCGTGCCTGCCCATTGCTCCGAGCACGGATCCCTCTCTCCTTCTTACGCTGGCACAGCCTCCCTCTCCCACTGGCCTGTCCCTATCCAAATCACTCTCTACAGTAGAGGGATTATCCCTATGTCCACTCACCATTCAGCGTCGCTTGACTATATTGACAGGGTGCAGGGATGGGTATAGGGAGGAGTGGAGCAAGGCGAGGACAGGCTGAAGGAGGAATGGGGTGCTGACACGGCTGGAGTCAGGCCCACAAAGCCCTCAGCCTGGGTGGCAACCAGACACACGCCACTATAGAGGAGAGAGGGATGGGGAGAGAAAGAGGCTGAATATGTGGCTATTGAATGTGTGTGTTTGTGTGTGTTGCAGCTGTGCTTGAATGTTTGTTTGTGTGTGTGGGTTTTTACATATGAAATCTGGAACCCTGGTTCGGTTTCCTGGAGCATTTTTACATTTGATTCCACAAAATACGTTTTTATTTTACAAGACCTGTAAATAACTGTTTCAGGGTATGATTTGAGAGATGCACATTCTACATAACGTTAACAAGCTAGCTACTTTACAACGCGACTCGCTGCGCGTCACACTACCTGGTACTCTGGATTCTGGAACCGTTACTCACATAGGTCCTGGATTCGTTTCAGCCTGGGATCGTTTGCGTTTCACACAGCTCCAGGATCATACAGGGGATACGTGAAAGCACCCTGACAAATCAGAGAGAAGAATGCAAGATATCAGAAATGTATTTTCTAGCTCCTCTAATGGTCTCTAGAGTCAGAAACATTCCCTCTGAGAGATACAGACCAGACAGGGAGGAGGGTACACTTGGCCCCCTGTAGCAGGTGTCTGTTGCTGGCTACAGTTCTTAACTCTGTGGCTGTCTGGTGGCCAGGAAGAGAGATGACCACACACACACACACACACACACACACACACACACACACACACACACACACACACACACACACACACACACACACACACACACACACACACACACACACACACACACACACACACACACACACACACACACACACACACACACACACACACACACACACTTCTAATTCATCCCACACATACCCCGGACCAGACTAAATGACTTCCTCTGCCTGTGGTAACCGTACGCCTCAGTAAGAACTCTGTTCAGACTGTTTATGTATGACATCAAACAGAGACTAAATAAACAAGACACATCAGACAGATTGACCTCACAGGAGGAATACATGGGGCTTTTTTTCACTGAGCACTAAAGGGCTTCATAGCTGAAATTAATCAAATATCTGCTTTACACAGACACAGGGGTCATTGAAGCTGTCTGCGTCCATTCTGGTAGCAGCCTTCAGCCTTGGAGGGGACAGGAGAGGACAGGAGAGAGGAGGAGAGGAGTAGAAGGCAGAGTGGAGGGGGTAGGAGTAGTGGTGGCTATTCAGCAGCCCGATGATCTGGGTGTAGAAGTTATTGGCCAGTCTGTTAGTTTTAGCCATGATGCTCCTGTCCTGCCCGCGTCTGACTGATGGAAGTGGGGAGAACAGGCTGTGGCTCGGGTGGCTGAGGTCCCTGATGATCTTCTTGGCCTTCCTGTGACACCCCCCACCCCACTTCCCACCTCCCATCTCCCACCTCCCACCTCCCACCTCCCACCTTCCACCTCCCTCCTCCCACCTCCCACCTCCCACCTCCCTCCTCCCACCTCCCACCTCCCACCTCCCACCTCCCTCCTCCCACCCCCCACCTCCCACCTCCCTCCTCCCCCACCCACCTCCCACCTCCCTCCTCCCACCCACCCACCTCCCACCTCCTCCCCCACCCACCCACCTCCCACCTCCCACCTCCCACCTCCCTCCCCCACCCACCCACCTCCCACCTCCCACCTCCCTCCTCCCACCCACCCACCTCCCACCTCCCACCTCCCACCTCCCACCTCCCTCCTCCCACCCACCTACCTCCCACCTCCCACCTCCCACCTCCCACCTCCCACCTCCCACCTCCCACCTCCCACCTCCCACCTCCCACCTCCCTCCTCCCACCTCCCACCTCCCACCTCCCCTCCTCCCCCCCCACCCACTTCCCACCTCCCACCTCCCACCTCCCACCTCCCACCTCCCACCTCCCACCTCCCACCTCCCACCTCCCACCTCCCACCTCCCCCACCTCCTCCCACCTCCCACCTCCCACCTCCCTCCTCCCACCTCCCACCTCCCACCTCCCACCTCCCACCTCCCACCTCCCTCCTCCCCCACCCCCCCTCCCACCTCCCACCTCCCTCCTCCCACCCACCTCCCACCTCCCTCCTCCCACCCACCCACCTCCCACCTCCTCCCACCCACCCACCTCCCACCTCCCACCTCCCTCCTCCCACCCACCCACCTCCCACCTCCCACCTCCCACCTCCCTCCTCCCACCCACCTACCTCCCACCTCCCACCTCCCACCTCCCTCCTCCCACCCACCTCCCACCTCCCACCTCCCTCCTCTCTCTCCTCTGGAGGGGCCTGTTGTGGGGGAGGGAGAGTGCTGTAATCTGGCCGTCTGATCTGGCCGACACTCTGCGGTAGCCTCTCCTCTCTCATCATGCCAATCCCAACGCAGCCTTTGAACTCCGCCGCCAAGAAAGTCTAGTACCGCTTTTTTCTCCCTCAGGAATGATCAGAAAAATCATAATAATAAAATAGAGGGTCTGAAAAAAGCTGGCGAGCTTGGGAGCTTGAAGATTGTCAGCGTGCTGTTAATAAGCTGGAGGAGCGTGCGGAGGGGGTGATGTCAGAGAGCATTAGGCCTTATTGCTGGGTTGAGTGACACCTGGGATTATCATCTGTAGAGAGGAATAAAACAGCTTTCATCAGAGTGGGGCTGGGGCATGTCTATTTGATGTCAGAGTGAAGGAATCACCCACACACACACACACACACACACACACACACACACACACACACACACACACACACACACACACACACACACACACACACACACACACACACACACACACACACACACACACACACACACACACACACACACACACACACAGACACACACTCAGGGGTTTGGGGAAGGAGGCCAGGAGCAGAGTGCACTACAATATGGGGTCATTAGGAACAAGTGTAGTGAATGATCAAGGGCCAGTATGTGTTAGGAACTAAGGATGGTCTCCCTGCCACCATAACAGGCTCACTGCCACCCTGTCTCTTCACTCCTCTGATTCAGACTAGAGACTATCATGTCTCTTCAGACCTCTGATTCAGACTAGAGACTATCATGTCTCTTCAGGCCTCTGATTCAGACCAGAGACTATCATGTCTCTTCAGACTTCTGATTCAGACTAGAGACTATCATGTCTCTTCAGACCTCTGATTCAGACTAGAGACTATCATGTCTCTTCACTCCTCTGATTCAGACTAGAGACTATCATGTCTCTTCAGGCCTCTGATTCAGACTAGAGACTATCATGTCTCTTCAGACCTCTGATTCAGACTAGAGACTATCATGTCTCTTCAGGCCTCTGATTCAGACTAGAGACTATCATGTCTCTTCAGACCTCTGATTCAGACTAGAGACTATCATGTCTCTTCAGACCTCTGATTCAGACTAGAGACTATCATGTCTCTTCAGACCTCTGATTCAGACTAGAGACTATCATGTCTCTTCAGACCTCTGATTCAGACTAGAGACTATCATGTCTCTTCAGACCTCTGATTCAGACTAGAGACTATCATGTCTCTTCAGACCTCTGATTCAGACTAGAGACTATCATGTCTCTTCAGACCTCTGATTCAGACTAGAGACTATCATGTCTCTTCAGACCTCTGATTCAGACTAGAGACTATCATGTCTCTTCAGACCTCTGATTCAGACTAGAGACTATCATGTCTCTTCACTCCTCTGATTCAGACTAGAGACTATCATGTATCTTCAGACCTCTGATTCAGACTAGAGACTATCATGTCTCTTCAGACCTCTGATTCAGACTAGAGACTATCATGTCTCTTCAGACCTCTGATTCAGACTAGAGACTATCATGTCTCTTCAGACCTCTGATTCAGACTAGAGACTATCATGTCTCTTCACTCCTCTGATTCAGACTAGAGACTATCATGTCTCTTCAGACCTCTGATTCAGACTAGAGACTATCATGTCTCTTCAGACCTCTGATTCAGACTAGAGACTATCATGTCTCTTCAGACCTCTGATTCAGACTAGAGACTATCATGTCTCTTCAGACCTCTGATTCAGACTAGAGACTATCATGTCTCTTCAGACCTCTGATTCAGACTAGAGACTATCATGTCTCTTCAGACCTCTGATTCAGACTAGAGACTATCATGTCTCTTCAGACCTCTGATTCAGACTAGAGACTATCATGTCTCTTCAGACCTCTGATTCAGACTAGAGACTATCATGTCTCTTCAGACCTCTGATTCAGACTAGAGACTATCATGTCTCTTCAGACCTCTGATTCAGACTAGAGACTATCATGTCTCTTCAGACCTCTGATTCAGACTAGAGACTATCATGTCTCTTCAGGCCTCTGATTCAGACTAGAGACTATCATGTCTCTTCAGACCTCTGATTCAGACTAGAGACTATCATGTCTCTTCAGACCTCTGATTCAGACTAGAGACTATCATGTCTCTTCAGACCTCTGATTCAGACTAGAGACTATCATGTCTCTTCAGACCTCTGATTCAGACTAGAGACTATCATGTCTCTTCAGACCTCTGATTCAGACTAGAGACTATCATGTCTCTTCAGACCTCTGATTCAGACTAGAGACTATCATGTCTCTTCACTCCTCTGATTCAGACTAGAGACTATCATGTCTCTTCAGACCTCTGATTCAGACTAGAGACTATCATGTCTCTTCAGACCTCTGATTCAGACTAGAGACTATCATGTCTCTTCAGACCTCTGATTCAGACTAGAGACTATCATGTCTCTTCAGACCTCTGATTCAGACTAGAGACTATCATGTCTCTTCAGACCTCTGATTCAGACTAGAGACTATCATGTCTCTTCAGACCTCTGATTCAGACTAGAGACTATCATGTCTCTTCAGACCTCTGATTCAGACTAGAGACTATCATGTCTCTTCAGACCTCTGATTCAGACTAGAGACTATCATGTCTCTTCACTCCTCTGATTCAGACTAGAGACTATCATGTCTCTTCAGACCTCTGATTCAGACTAGAGACTATCATGTCTCTTCAGACCTCTGATTCAGACTAGAGACTATCATGTCTCTTCAGACCTCTGATTCAGACTAGAGACTATCATGTCTCTTCAGACCTCTGATTCAGACTAGAGACTATCATGTCTCTTCACTCCTCTGATTCAGACTAGAGACTATCATGTCTCTTCAGACCTCTGATTCAGACTAGAGACTATCATGTCTCTTCAGACCTCTGATTCAGACTAGAGACTATCATGTCTCTTCAGACCTCTGATTCAGACTAGAGACTATCATGTCTCTTCAGACCTCTGATTCAGACTAGAGACTATCATGTCTCTTCAGACCTCTGATTCAGACTAGAGACTATCATGTCTCTTCAGACCTCTGATTCAGACTAGAGACTATCATGTCTCTTCAGACCTCTGATTCAGACTAGAGACTATCATGTCTCTTCAGACCTCTGATTCAGACTAGAGACTATCATGTCTCTTCAGACCTCTGATTCAGACTAGAGACTATCATGTCTCTTCAGACCTCTGATTCAGACTAGAGACTATCATGTCTCTTCAGACCTCTGATTCAGACTAGAGACTATCATGTCTCTTCAGGCCTCTGATTCAGACTAGAGACTATCATGTCTCTTCAGACCTCTGATTCAGACTAGAGACTATCATGTCTCTTCAGACCTCTGATTCAGACTAGAGACTATCATGTCTCTTCAGACCTCTGATTCAGACTAGAGACTATCATGTCTCTTCAGACCTCTGATTCAGACTAGAGACTATCATGTCTCTTCAGACCTCTGATTCAGACTAGAGACTATCATGTCTCTTCACTCCTCTGATTCAGACTAGAGACTATCATGTCTCTTCAGACCTCTGATTCAGACTAGAGACTATCATGTCTCTTCAGGCCTCTGATTCAGACTAGAGACTATCATGTCTCTTCAGACCTCTGATTCAGACTAGAGACTATCATGTAACCATCTGTCATCATTACTAAAGAGAAGAGATTGGGAAAAACTCTGGGCCCTATCTGAGATGTGAACTGATCTGTTGTGTTTCCTGTTAGGTCACTTCCTGGGGAACCACAGTGTGTTGGACATCCTGAGACAGGAGGGCTACGAAGTGGTGCACACACCATCACACTACCAGGAACCAATCCCAGAGTGAGTACAGAGACACACCCCGCCCACGCAGCAGGGCTACAACCCAAATACATACACACACACACACACAGACTGCAGTATTGTTTACACACTAACACAAACACACACATTGATAAATGTGTGTATGGCCATTGAGCATGAATTCATATGAGCCCTCTCTCACAAACACGGGGGGGGTTGATCCAAGGGCCGAGCAGGTTGGGCCCATTAAAATAGCAGCGCTAATGGTTACAAGACTCACATGAACTAGGGTGAAAATGGAACAATTAGGAACAATAAGGGAAATCGCATAAAACAGAGCTACATTAAAACCTCCCATCCAGCCACTGCTTTTACAAACTCACTTCCCCACTGCAAATTCCAGCTGTAACCAACCCGTTCCTTCCTGGCTCATACACGGAGCAGGCCCCAGCCGAGCTGAAGGCCACAGCAGTTCTGTTTCAAAAACTGACAAGTGGACTGACTGTGGTCGAAACACAAAAACACAAGACCCCTCAAAGCATGTCGTGCTCTCTGATATGAGGTGACACAACAACACAATACATCGGGAAGCTTGTCGGGTGTTTATCAAGTGTAAACCTCTAAACTGAGCCTCTGAACCCAGAGGCATCACGTGTTCTCTGCTCAATAGAGATATTATGACAGAAGGAAAAAGTGACTCAGTGTAGAGTGGCTATAGCAGCCAGCCACTGTAGTCAGTGTAACACTGGCAAACACAGAACTGAGCACTGTGTTGTCTGGACTTGGCGTCCCATTATGATGTCAAACCTCCAGGGTGTTAACTGATGGGAAAGCAATATGACCTTTCATATACGTAGTAGGAAGACGTTTCCCCTAGAAGTTGAGGTGTATGGGGTTTGGGGTTTTCTGATCCTATATCTGTGCCTACAGGCAACTACCGGTAACCAGATAGGGAAAGACAGATAAGGAATGAACTCCTTGTGGATTAGTGTTGGGCCGTGTTTCAATACTTTTGAAATCTATTCTAACTTCCTCCTTTCCTGCTCGCACATGATTGTGTTGATCAAAGCAATGTAATAGAACCCTTACTTTCACCTATCCGACCGTTACATCAGAGACTACTTCAATGAAACGAATATGGTAAGGAGGAATTTCTAAGGTATTGAGTTGTCAGGGTGGTTGGGGCAGATGTCACTCAGACAGGTCTCCACATCGGTTACAGCTTCCTCCCTTGTGGCTCGTTTAGACACTTAGTCAAGTTTTTACAAGCACAGAGGGCATTGTGTCCTTGTTTGAAGTTCAAAGCCCTTTGGACCATATAGATAGACTAGAGAGCACCGTGATGGTCAGTTCACCTTAAACCACACACCATAACACATTCACACACAGCATACAAGGAGAACCGCCCTAAAGTATCTGACATAATAGGCTTAAACTGCTCACCAACATTGTTCTGTTATCTTGAATCTATTCTAGTGATAAGGGAACATACAGCCAGGTCTATACCATAGTGCTATGATATTTAATAAGCATATCTCTGTTCCTCAGAGAACCAACAGAGAACCCCAGCGATGGGGGCTCCGATGCGGGGAAAACCTCTCCCTATGACTGGGTGACCAGCCCCTCAGACCTGGATGTTAGCCTGGATGGTTTGGAGGAGCTGGACGATGAGGAGCTACCCTACATGCTGCTGCCAGACAGCCTGAGCCAGCTAGAGGAGTTTGGGAGACATAAGCGCCCCCGGAAGGCCCACCGCAACCATGGCCGCCCACGCCTCTTCAGTGACCTGTGGGTTCGCATCGGTGACGGGTGAGAGAAGAAGAGAACAAATACACACACTGTCTCTAGGTCTTTATTGAACCCATTCAATGACAATAGAAAATAGCATAAAATGAAGGGTAGCAGACAGTGCAACTGGACACTCACACAGCAAGAGACCATAACAAGCTCTACCACAGTATTCCTGTTAACCTGACTGATCTTGTTCTCCTACCCTCCAGCACCACAACTCCTCAGCCTAATGTGAGGATAACCAATGGCTATGTGACAGTGGAGCCTCTACTCACCCACCAGGAGCAGAGGAGGAGGACAGGCCTCTACCCTCCAGTGGAACCTCCCAGCCAGTCCTCACCCTCAGCGCTGCCCACCCCCAGCTCAGCCCAGTACACCATCGGCACCACCCACGCCCTCACCTGCCTACTAACGTTACTCACCTCGCACCTGCTTTTCACCTCCTGACCACATGGCGGAGCTCTCTCCACAGACAAAAACTCATGCTGTCTCTATACCTGAGCACCGTTATGTGCCAAGAACCCTAGAACATACAAATATCTACATATAAAGATTCTGTAAATGGGAACTGGAGGTGGAAATGAACTGCTATGGGCATGGAACATACACAGAACATAGAACATGTAGACGTGGATATGAGGGTAGAGGACAACAGACAGACACACCAAGGACTTCTGAGACAGAGCTGTCCGTCTTCAGGCTTCTGTGAAGGGAACAGGATCAGTCTGTGAAAGGTTATTTAAACTCACAATGTGTGGAATAACTTTCACCCAAGACAAATAGATAAACGGTCTCTATCAGATAACTAATGGAAGATACTGTATATACGACATCCATATTATGAAGTTGTCAGTAGATGCCAAGTTTTAAAATCACAAGAAAGCAATAGGATAAATAATCATAATAAATGTTATTATTATGAATAATATTGATATTAATGATGAGAATAGACATACTAATCACTATGATAACAGCTATAACTCTGTAATAAGGTCTGATATCTTAAAGACATAGGATGTGGAGCACACATTGGACGTTTTTGTAAATTGTGCATTTTGTTCATAAAGAAATATTGTATATTTATTATTTCTCGAAGAGTATATTTTCATGCATTTGATGATTCCTGGAACAATAAACTTTTGGAAATTCCCTCAAGTTTCTTGGAGTCCCTATTTCTCTAGGCCTGCATGTCAATACTAATGCCAGTTAGTATTCCATTCCAAGCACGGTGCGCTAATGTAAAGGTGAGTTTAGACCTACAGAAAACTTAGAGGGGAATTCTCCAAGAATTGAATTCACTGCCCTCTACAGGATCCAATTGGAATACAGGGATTGTCATCAAGTTACACGGCATGGTTCCACTTTCACCACCAGGTGGCAACAGCGGCTTTAACAAAAAACAACAATCATAAAACGCTCAAACTCCAATATGAAGCCAATTAAAGACTCCATGGTCATGGACACTTCTGCTACTCCCACCACTTTCAGCAACGCTCTTGTTAGTTTTTATGTAGTCACAGTATATATATTATGTAGAATTTATGTAGTCACAGTATATATATTATGTAGAATTTATGTAGTCACAGTATATATATATTATGTAGAATTTCCAACAGTGTCGGCTTTAGCACAATATGTTATTTTTCTGCAGGAGGCTAGTCTACAACAGGTGGCAATGGTGACAGTGAGTTGACTATTCAAAGAACTCAAACAAAGCTAAGTGCTTAGTTTATATATATATATATATATATATAAACTAGGATTGAAACTAGGATTGTCGTATTTTCACTGGTGTCATATTATTTAATCTAATCAAATTCAGTGTAGATCTCACCATGGGGCTAAATCATTTGATTTAAAAATCGAAACACAATTTCAGTGGTTAAATTCATTTGGTTATTGTTGGCAGCCTGGTTAAAAAACTACTATACTTTTTTTCGGTTGAGATAACGACTCATTGACTTGTAACCAGTTGACTATATATTTTTTGTTTGATCCAAAGAGTATTAAAACATGTTTTACAGTGTAGTCCTATTCCACACTGCATCTACCAGAGTACGCTACCGCTCTTTAGATGTATTTTTACCTTTGGTATTTGATTTGTTAAAGTCTGTTTTTTTTTGTGCAGAATAAAACAAAATATCGTTATTTCTTTGTTTCTTTGTTCAAACTGTCATTTCAATGTGACGGGTTTCTGACTAATATTGCCTAATGTGAGCAATCATCATACAGTATAGGCCTATGCAAAGAAAAGAGAGTTTAGTTCATTTTCTGAATTGTGGGGGCACCGTTTCAGCTACAAAACACACAGCGGTGATTAAAACGTTCTTTTTTCAATGGGACAGTATAATATTATGCATGGCCTCAACCCTTATCTAGGCAAACGCCTATCTATTTATATGAAACATGTTATTTATTTATTCATTAATTCATTATCATTTTCATTAAGTTATTGTCACACATTCAGTCATTCCCGAAGTCCACGTTGACCCACATGACACATGCATTTTGTTGCTGGATGTTCCTCCAGTCCTGCTGTTTTTAATGAACCTAACAGAGCATTGCACTGGAGCCATCTGTTATAGGACGGAAACCAAACACACTAGACCTCTGTCGTCCTGTATATACTGGAAATATGGGTATGCTAATACATGGGAAAAGTCAGAGTAATAACAGACATTATTGTTGGACGTGTTGAATGTGTTTATCAATGATGAATATGTTAATCATGATGAAATATTGAGACACATAGCTAAATATTGGAGCACAGATAGGCTTCATATCTATTCCAAAATATGCATTTTTAATCGATATCATAATAGTTTTTAAAAATCGAATTGGTTGACTGCAACATGTCCCACCATATAGTAAATACAAACCAGATTTAATGAGCTCAATAAGTATGACTCTTATGATCCACCTATTCTATTCTGTATGAGACTATGATCATATGTAACATTCCATTTGAGATTGAAATCCATTTCAGTTTGAAAATATTTTTATTGACAGACACCTGTTCAAATTGGCAGCAAACATACACTTTTGTCACATGAAAGATAAGGAAGTAGCATAATCAGCTGCTATGAATTGATGCAACATGAAAGATACAAAACACAATCACAACTCACTCAATAAAGTACAATTCCCAATACCTTATAATATAAATGAAGTATAACAGTGTGAAAGCTTCTTGTGAAAGCCACTCCTTCACCAGTAGTATCCTAACTGCCACAGCCATCATACCAAGTTGTTCTGATGGTGGTTGCCTGCTAACTAAATCCCCTTCACAAGTAGTATCCTAACTGCCACAGCCATCATACCAAGTTGTTCTGATGGTGGTTGCCTGCTAACTAAATCCACTTCACAAGTAGTATCCTAACTGCCACAGCCATCATACCAAGTTGTTCTGATGGTGGTTGCCTGCTAACTAAATCCCCTTCACAAGTAGTATCCTAACTGCCACAGCCATCATACCAAGTTGTTCTGATGGTGGTTGCCTGCTAACTAAATCCACTTCACAAGTAGTATCCTAACTGCCACAGCCATCATACCAAGTTGTTCTGATGGTGGTTGCCTGCTAACTAAATCCCCTTCACAAGTAGTATCCTAACTGCCACAGCCATCATACCAAGTTGTTCTGATGGTGGTTGCCTGCTAACTAAATCCCCTTCACAAGTAGTATCCTAACTGCCACAGCCATCATACCAAGTTGTTCTGATGGTGGTTGCCTGCTAACTAAATCCCCTTCACAAGTAGTATCCTAACTGCCACAGCCATCATACCAAGTTGTTCTGATGGTGGTTGCCTGCTAACTAAATCCCCTTCACAAGTAGTATCCTAACTGCCACAGCCATCATACCAAGTTGTTCTGATGGTGGTTGCCTGCTAACTAAATCCCCTTCACAAGTAGTATCCTAACTGCCACAGCCATCATACCAAGTTGTTCTGATGGTGGTTGCCTGCTAACTAAATCCCCTTCACAAGTAGTATCCTAACTGCCACAGCCATCATACCAAGTTGTTCTGATGGTGGTTGCCTGCTAACTAAATCCCCTTCACAAGTAGTATCCTAACTGCCACAGCCATCATACCAAGTTGTTCTGATGGTGGTTGCCTGCTAACTAAATCCCCTTCACAAGTAGTATCCTAACTGCCACAGCCATCATACCAAGTTGTTCTGATGGTGGTTGGCTGCTAACTAAATCCCCTTCACAAGTAGTATCCTAACTGCCACAGCCATCATACCAAGTTGTTCTGATGGTGGTTGCCTGCTAACTAAATCCCCTTCACAAGTAGTATCCTAACTGCCACAGCCATCATACCAAGTTGTTCTGATGGTGGTTGCCTGCTAACTAAATCCCCTTCACAAGTAGTATCCTAACTGCCACAGCCATCATACCAAGTTGTTCTGATGGTGGTTGCCTGCTAACTAAATCCCCTTCACAAGTAGTATCCTAACTGCCACAGCCATCATACCAAGTTGTTCTGATGGTGGTTGCCTGCTAACTAAATCCTCTTCACCTAATTGAGATGCTCCAATGACACTCTAACCCCATTAATATTCATTGGATAATAAATTATGATAACTGTCTAAACTTTGTTCCAATTTCAACTTCCTCTATTCCTTCCTTCAGACAAAGTTTCTGGCATGATGGAGAGAGGGGAACAAGTTTAAAAAAATAAACAGCTATTTCGCCCCTTAAGCCAAGACAGGACAATGTTTGCCTTTGCTAAAATACCATTTTCCCTGTGCTTTGGGGTGTTGTTTGACAGAGTGGGGGTCCTGACAGAGTTCACACAGGACTGACCCTCACACTGCCCAGGAGGGAGATCAGTCTGCATATAAATAAAAGATTACAGCTGAAAATCCATTTCTGGGCAAACTCATTACAAATTCTTCTTCTCCTTAAATGGTTCCCCTTCTTTTTGAATTCTCCCCCTCTATCTCCCGGCGCTCCCCTTTCTCTCCTCCCCTGTTGCTCTCCCCCAGCGGTAATTACCAGCACAAGTCCTTTTTTGCCCTTTGATTTGCACCGTTTCACAAATGAAGGTTAAGTTTGTTTAACCGCGGTGGATTTGCCAGTCATGTTAAAGCATATAATGTGGCAGATCCTTGCTTTCTCCACACACCTCCACCCCTGGCCCCACTCCCCCTCTCCACACACCTCCACCCCTGGCCCCACTCCCCCCTCTCCACACACCTCCACCCTGGCCCCACTCCCCCTCTCCACACACCTCCACCCCTGGCCCCACTCCCCCTCTCCACACACCTCCACCCCTGGCCCCACTCCCCCTCTCCACACACCTCCTACCCTGGCTCCACTCCCCCTCTCCACACACCTCCTACCCTGGCTCCACTCCCCCTCTCCACACACCTCCACCCCTGGCCCCACTCCCCCTCTCCACACACCTCCACCCCTGGCCCCACTCCCCCTCTCTCCACACACCTCCACCCCTGGCCCCACTCCCCCTCTCCACACACCTCCTAACCTGGCCCCACTCCCCCTCCACACACCTCCACACACCTCCACCCTGGCCCCACTCCCCCTCTCCACACACCTCCACCCTAGCCCCACTCCCCCTCTCCACACACCTCCACCCCTGGCCCCACTCCCCCTCTCCACACACCTCCACCCCTGGCCCCACTCCCCCTCTCCACACACCTCCACCCTGGCCCCACTCCCCCTCTCCACACACCTCCACCCCTGGCCCCACTCCCCCTCTCCACACACCTCCACCCCTGGCCCCACTCCCCCTCTCCACACACCTCCTACCCTGGCCCCACTCCCCCTCTCCACACACCTCCTACCCTGGCCCCACTCCCCCTCTCCACACACCTCCTACCCTGGCCCCACTCCCCCTCTCCACACACCTCCTACCCTGGCCCCACTCCCCCTCTCCACACATCTCCACCCCTGGCCCCACTCCCCCTCTCCACACACCTCCACCCCTGGCCCCACTCCCCCTCTCCACACACCTCCACCCTGGCCCCACTCCCCCTCTCCACACACCTCCACCCTGGCCCCACTCCCCCTCTCCACACACCTCCACCCTGGCCCCACTCCCCCTCCCCCTCTCCACACACCTCCACCCTGGCCACACTCCCCCTCTCCACACACCTCCACCCCTGGCCCCACTCCCCCTCTCCACACACCTCCACCCTGGCCCCACTCCCCCTCTCCACACACCTCCACCCTGGCCCCACTCCCCCTCTCCACACACCTCCACCCTGGCCGCACTCCCCCTCTCCACACACCTCCACCCTGGCCCCACTCCCCCTCTCCACACACCTCCACCCTGGCCCCACTCCCCCTCTCCACACACCTCCACCCCTGGCCCCACTCCCCCTCTCCACACACCACACCACCCTGGCCCCACTCCCCCTCTCCACACACCTCCACCCTGGCCACACTCCCCCTCTCCACACACCTCCACCCCTGGCCCCACTCCCCCTCTCCACACACCTCCACCCCTGGCCCCACTCCCCCTCTCCACACACCTCCACCCCTGGCCCCACTCCCCCTCTCCACACACCTCCACCCTGGCCCCACTCCCCCTCTCCACACACCTCCACCCCTGGCCCACTCCCCCTCTCCACACACCTCCACCCTGGACCCACTCCCCCTCTCCACACACCTCCTACCCTGGCTCCCCCCCCCTCTCTACACACCTCCACCCCTGGCTCCACTCCCCCTCTCTACACACCTCCTACCCTGGCTCCACTCCCCCTCTCTACACACCTCCACCCCTGGCTCCACTCCCCCTCTCTACACACCTCCTACCCTGGCTCCACTCCCCCTCTCTACACACCTCCACCCCTGGCTCCACTCCCCCTCTCTACACACCTCCACCCCTGGCCCCACTCCCCCTCTCCACACACCTCCACCCCTGGCCCCACTCCCCCCTCTCCACACACCTCCACCCTGGCCCCACTCCCCCTCTCCACACACCTCCTACCCTGGCTCCACTCCCCCTCTCTACACACCTCCACCCCTGGCTCCACTCCCCCTCTCTACACACCTCCTACCCTGGCCCCACTCCCCCTCTCCACACACCTCCACCCCTGGCCCCACTCCCCCTCTCCACACACCTCCACCCCTGGCCCCACTCCCCCTCTCCACACACCTCCACCCCTGGCCCCACTCCCCCTCTCCACACACCTCCACCCTGGCCCCACTCCCCCTCTCCACACACCTCCTACCCTGGCTCCACTCCCCCTCTCTACACACCTCCACCCCTGGCTCCACTCCCCCTCTCTACACACCTCCTACCCTGGCTCCACTCCCCCTCTCTACACACCTCCACCCCTGGCTCCACTCCCCCTCTCTACACACCTCCTACCCTGGCTCCACTCCCCCTCTCCACACACCTCCACCCCTGGCCCCACTCCCCCTCTCCACACACCTCCATCCCTGGCCCCACTCCCCCTCTCCACACACCTCCACCCCTGGCCCCACTCCCCCTCTCCACACACCTCCACCCTGGCCCCACTCCCCCTCTCCACACACCTCCCTCCCTGGCCCCACTCCCCCTCTCCACACACCTCCTACCCTGGCCCCACTCCCCCTCTCCACACACCTCCTACCCTGGCCCCACTCCCCCTCTCCACACACCTCCTACCCTGGCCCCACTCCCCCTCTCCACACACCTCCTACCCTGGCCCCACTCCCCCTCTCCACACCTCCACCCTGGCCCCACTCCCCCTCTCTACACACCTCCACCCCTGGCCCCACTCCCCCTCTCCACACACCTCCACCCCTGGCCCCACTCCCCCTCTCTACACACCTCCACCCCTGGCCCCACTCCCCCTCTCCACACACCTCCACCCCTTCTCCACACACCTCCACCCCTGGCCCCACTCCCCCTCTCCACACACCTCCACCCCTGGCCCCACTCCCCCTCTCCACACACCTCCACCCCTGGTCCCACTCCCCCTCTCCACACACCTCCACCCCTGGCCCCACTCCCCCTCTCCACGCGCTTCCTGGAAGGTTGGGGGTGAAGGGGGTGGGGGTTCCAAGGTTAAGGCTCGCCGGGGCCCAGGGCCGAGGTGGGCTGCAATGGATCATGCACCAGACTGAGTTGACTTGACTGGAGGGGGATGAGGAAGTTGTTAAAAATCACCTCTGGTAAAAGGATTACAAATCAAACAAAAAAGCTTAGTGGTGTGTTTGCCTTGTGAGGACCTTTAGGTGCTTGGTGGTGTGTTTGCCTTGTGAGGACCTTTAGGTGCTTAGTGGTGTGTTTGCCTTGTGAGGACCTTTAGGTGCTTAGTGGTGTGTTTGCCTTGTGAGGACCTTTAGGTGCTTGGTGGTGTGTTTGCCTTGTGAGGACCTTTAGGTGCTTAGTGGTGTGTTTGCCTTGTGAGGACCTTTAGGTGCTTGGTGGTGTGTTTGCCTTGTGAGGACCTTTAGGTGCTTGGTGGTGTGTTTGCCTTGTGAGGACCTTTAGGTGCTTGGTGGTGTGTTTGCCTTGTGAGGGCCTTTAGGTGCTTGGTGGTGTGTTTGCCTTGTGAGGGCCTTTAGGTGCTTGCAGGAACCAATTGAAAGCAGCATGATGGAGGAGAGAGATAAGAAAGCAATTGTTATCCAGTCCAAGGTATTCCCATCAAGGACCTTAGAGATCAACACCATGTTGCTTCTATTAAGGTTCCAGTTGGTGAGTTGTGGTAATACATTGAAAGAAGGAAAATAGACAAAAGACAGACACACCAATTATTGTATGTTGCCATTTCAAATGGTTTCCTTTGTATGAACCTATACATAACAGAAATCACAGAAGCCAAGGCATCAGGAGCTGCTAAGAGCAGATCAAATGTATGGGTTCTGATTCTAGAACTATTGCACAATCAAAACACAACACATACAATTGATACATATTGCCATCAACAATAACCTTTTACACAAAGGTGTTAAACCAATCGTGACTGATACATATATGGAACGCTTCATCCATTTAGTAATGATGAATTGTATAGAGTAAGGTATTGTAAGAAAATATACCATTTCTATCAACTTAACTAACCACTGGATAGTGTATGTTCCACCAAACCAAATGGCTGGCCTTCTCTGTCAAGACATCAGCAATAAAGCTTTGGAAAACAAAGTGGACATGACCTCGGATAGATAGCTGCCCTCTAAAAGATATTCCCTCTGAGAAAGGATGCTGAGGCACACTGCAGATGGGGAAACAGGACTCCTAGTATACTATAGGACATGACCTGAATCTACTAATCTTGTCTCTGCAAGGCTTAATCCATACTGTAGCATTACAACTGAGTTCAGTGGGTTTATAGTCAGGTGCAAGCAAGGCCCTAAGACCAACCCAAAGAGAAAAGGGACAAATGAAATACAGTATATTATATACTACATTGTTCCTATTGTTTTGACTGTTTCCATACGTTTATGTTATGGATACACATGGCAACTCAAAGCACTATCGAAGTGGCTGTTTGCCCTACAACATGGCCGTGTTTCCATTGAGATGACTGTTTTGCGACATGTGAGTGTGTGTTTGAGGAGGTGAGAGCGAGGGAGAGAATGACAGTGTGTGTACAAGGTAGAGGGAGAGGAGGAGGTGAGAGCGAGGGAGAGAAGGACAGTGTGTGTACAAGGTAGAGGGAGAGGAGGAGGTGAGAGCGAGGGAGGGAAGGACAGTGTGTGTACAAGGTAGAGGGAGAGGAGGAGGTGAGAGCGAGGGAGAGAAGGACAGTGTGTGTACAAGGTAGAGGGAGAGGAGGAGGTGAGAGCGAGGGAGGGAAGGACAGTGTGTGTACAAGGTAGAGGGGGAGAGGAGGAGGTGAGAGCGAGGGAGAGAAGGACAGTGTGTGTACAAGGTAGAGGGAGAGGAGGAGGTGAGAGCGAGGGAGGGAAGGACAGTGTGTGTACAAGGTAGAGGGAGAGGAGGAGGTGAGAGCGAGGGAGAGAAGGACAGTGTGTGTACAAGGTAGAGGGAGAGGAGGAGGTGAGAGTGTTGTGTTTCACAGGTTTTTGCGACGATGCACTGCTTTATTATTCAGCACAAGGGGCACTTCACCAGCCGAATGGCTTCTCTTTGATATCGACAGCAGCTTGAGGGGGAGAGTGCACTCACAAACAGGCGCAGGCAAATTTATTCTTAAAAAAAAAAATAGTTGTGTACTTCTCTGGCAGCGGTGGCCGCACATGCGGGGAGCCAATCGCTTTGATGCTCCAACAGTGACACCCAACACCGTAATGAAATATGGTAATTACACACACATGAAAGCCATGCTACACAGACCAGGGGGAAAAGGGATACAAACAAATATGACTTTATCCAAAGACACCCTTTGTGATGAATTCTCCTTTTCATAAACATATATTTTATTCTATTGGGGAAGCACAATGCAGCATGAACCATCATTTGACCCAGCGAAGGCTCAGGGTAAGGGGTCCACTGATTAAGAACCTCATTGTTCACCCTCAACAATAACAACACAGATAAACAGAACAGGGGGGTTGTCCACTGTGCTCTTCACTGTGCTGCTGCTGTTTCCTTTCTGTGTCCCAATCAGTAGTAAACTGTCCATAGGAGAAATGATTGGCAGGTCCTGTTGTGTTGGTCAAGGCACTCAAGGCAGTCAGTCTCCCAGCAGGGATGCACACAATACTGGACATTGGGATCTTCATGTTATACCTTTTTGTGCCCAATTCTGTCTGCTCCATTGATTGACAGATACATCTTCCACTTGTAGATTCCACACATGCCTCTCAATAGAACTACATGATGCACTTAGCTTATATTGAGCTAGGTAGCAAAAGAGCATGGGAGGTAGGGGTAGAGAGGTGAAGGGTGGATAGAGAGTGAAAGAGCATGGGAGGTAGGGGTGGAGAGGTGAAGGGTGGATAGAGAGTGAAAGAACATGGTAGGTAGGGGTGGAGAGGTGAAGGGTGGATAGAGAGTGAAAGAACATGGTAGGTAGGGGTGGAGAGGTGAAGGGTGGATAGAGAGTGAAAGAACATGGTAGGTAGGGGTGGAGAGGTGAAGGGTGGATAGAGAGTGAAAGAGCATGGGAGATAGGGGTGGAGAGGTGAAGGGTGGATAGAGAGTGAAAGAGCATGGGAGGTAGGGGTGGAGAGGTGAAGGGTGGATAGAGAGTGAAAGAGCATGGGAGGTAGGGGTGGAGAGGTGAAGGGTGGATAGAGAGTAAAAGAGCATGCAAGAAAATGGGTGGAGGGGGCTGTCTGTTTGACCATCAGTGTTTGCTCTTGAGTCAGACAGCCAGAGCCAACCCTTTCTCTCTTTCTCACACACACACACACACACACACACACACACACACACACACACACACACACACACACACACACACACACACACACACACACACACACACACACACACACACACACACACACACACACACACACACACACACACACACACACACACACACACACACACACACACACCTTAGCCTTCCTAGCTTGGTCCCTCCAGGGACAGAACTGGAGGTCAGGGAGAAGGTGGAGGTCAAATGAGCCTGGATCAGTCCTGCTTAAACACTGCTAATATGACACAGTCTGTGTGTGTGGGTGTGGGGGTGGGGGTGGGGGAGGCTATGACCATCTAACTGGGACAAAATGCTCCATGAACAAACACACACAGATGCACTGTGCCGATGCGCAAAATCACACACACACATTCACACGTAAGCATGCAAATACACACCTTAAGGTCAGAGCACGGGGTGAGAATGTTAAATGCTCATCCTAAGGACATCAAATATTTTCCTATCTGTCACTGGTATTGGCAAAGAGCCTCTCTGAAATATATAAGGGAAAAGGAGAACTGAACCATATAGTTATTAGAATCTGAGAAAAGTTAGAGAAAGCTCTTATATCTTGCTTAATTGTGTTGAGATGAGGATAAACTCTGGGCACCAGTAACCATGGTACAGACATGGCATACAGACGGGGCCAGCTAGCAGTGTCCTCTCTCTCAGAGTGCAGTGATAGGAGTTTTATTCCAGTCCTGCGCCTCTTTTATCACCCCTCTCCGGGTGTATCCAGGTAACTCCAAGGCCACCAGGCTCTTAAAACAGGACAGTCAAGGTAACAGGTAATTGCAAAGGCGTCTCGTAAAATGGTCTGTTTGCCCAGAGCTGAAGGAACACAACCTCCTCTTTCATATGTCAACCTGGACTCACAGGAAACACGCAGGACAAGAAGACACTGCCAACACTGCTCCTCCATTGTCTTACTGTATATCCTGGCTCTCTCCCTATCTCTTTTCACTGCTCCTCCATTGTCTTACTGTATATCCTGGCTCTCTCCCTATCTCTTTATCAATCAACTTGCTTCTTTGTCTTCACCTACATGTTTCTCCCCCTTTCACCCTCTCTCTTTTTTTCTCTGTCTGTCCTTTCATCTTGATCTCAGTTGTTCTGCCCTCTCATTCTACTCAGCCTGTCTCTCTATCTCACTCTCTCTCTCTCTCTCTCTCACTCTCTCTCTATCTCACTCTCTCTGTCACTCCACTCACCCCCCCCCTTTACCTCATTTTCATTTGCCTTTATGATTGACCTGGTTCTCTGTCCTCCTCCCACCTCCCAAACATCAGTCTTTTAATGTTTGATTCCAGATGATAAGAGCAGTATGAGAGATGAGCCTATAAGAGAGCAGGAGTTCAAATGAGTTCATGTGGTCAAAGGGCAGAGGCTGTGGAGGGACCGCAGACACACATACACGCTGCACAACAAACTGCCTTCTGGGAGGTCTGGCTGTCCTTGCCTGGCCTGGCCTGGAGTCTCTGGACCAGGCCCAGCTCGGCACTCAAGGTGACAGAGGACTGAGAGGAAACTAGCCAAGAGCCAAAGCACTCCACCAGAACCACTGCATGGCAGGCCACACATCCACATACAGTAGGCCTGCACAGGGAGAAAACACACAGGACTATCTACATCTATCTACACTGTCTATCTACACAGCAGTAACTATAGTATTTACCAACAGTATCCATGTACAGAATCTATAGATCTACCCCACATGCACTTACACCCTGTAATACACACACACTCACTAGGCCGCACAGCTCACTGTTTACTGCTGGACACTGTCACACTCCATTTCCTCACCTTCAACAATCACTTGTTTGTTTCCATCTGTAAACAAACATCACAAGAAAAATAGACACCGATAACTTAACTCTCTCTCAACCCCTCTCCCTCTCCTCTCCCTCTCCCTTCCCTTTCCCTTTCCCTTTCCCTTTCCCTTTCCCTTTCCCTCTCCCTTTCCCTTTCCCTTCCCTCTCCCTCTCCCTCTCCCTCTCCCTTCCCTCTCCCTCTCCCTTTCCCTCTCCCTCTCCCTCTCCCTCCTCCTTCCCTTTCCCTTTCCCTCTCCCTCTCCCTCTCCTTTCCCTCTCCCTCTCCCTCTCCCTTTCCCTTTCCCTTTCCCTTTCCCTTTCCCTTTCCCTTTCCCTCTCCCTTTCCCTCTCCCTTTCCCTTTCCCTTTCCCTTTCCCTTTCCCTTTCCCTTTCCCTCTCCCTTTCCCTCTCCCTTTCCCTTTCCCTCTCCCTCTCCCTCTCCCTTTCCCTTTCCCTTTCCCTTTCCCTTTCCCTTTCCCTTTCCCTCTCCCTCTCCTTTCCCTCTCCCTCTCCCTCTCCCTTTCCCTTTCCCTCTCCCTCTCCCTTTCCCTTTCCCTTTCCCTTTCCCTTTCCCTTTCCCTCTCCCTCTCCCTCTCCTTTCCCTCTCCCTCTCCCTTTCCCTTTCCCTTTCCCTCTCCCTCTCCCTCTCCCTCTCCCTTTCCCTTTCCCTTTCCCTTTCCCTCTCCCTTTCCCTCTCCCTCTCCCTCTCCTTTCCCTCTCCCTCTCCCTCTCCCTTTCCCTTTCCCTCTCCCTCTCCCTTTCCCTTTCCCTTTCCCTCTCCCTCTCCCATTCCCTTTCCCTCTCCCTCTCCCTTTCCCTTTCCCTTTCCCTTTCCCTTTCCCTTTCCCTTTCCCTTTCCCTCTCCCTCTCCTTTCCCTCTCCCTCTCCCTCCTCCTTTCCCTTTCCCTTTCCCTCTCCCTCTCCCTCTCCTTTCCCTCTCCCTCTCCCTCTCCCTTTCCCTTTCCCTTTCCCTTTCCCTTTCCCTTTCCCTTTCCCTTTCCCTTTCCCTCTCCCTCTCCCTCTCCTTTCCCTTTCCCTTTCCCTTTCCCTTTCCCTTTCCCTTTCCCTTTCCCTCTCCCTCTCCCTCTCCTTTCCCTCTCCCTCTCCCTCTCCTTTCCCTCTCCCTCTCCCTCTCCCTTTCCCTTTCCCTCTCCCTTTCCCTCTCCCTTTCCCTTTCCCTTTCCCTCTCCCTTTCCCTCTCCTTTCCCTCTCCCTCTCCCTCTCCCTTTCCCTTTCCCTTTCCCTTTCCCTCTCCCTCTCCCTCTCCCTCTCCTTTCCCTCTCCCTCTCCCTCTCCCTTTCCCTTTCCCTCTCCCTTTCCCTCTCCCTTTCCCTTTCCCTTTCCCTTTCCCTCTCCCTCTCCCTCTCCTTTCCCTCTCCCTCTCCCTTTCCCTTTCCCTTTCCCTTTCCCTTTCCCTTTCCCTTTCCCTTTCCCTCTCCCTCTCCCTCTCCTTTCCCTCTCCCTCTCCCTCTCCCTTTCCCTTTCCCTTTCCCTCTCCCTTTCCCTTTCCCTCTCCCTTTCCCTTTCCCTTTCCCTTTCCCTCTCCCTCTCCCTCTCCTTTCCCTCTCCCTCTCCTCTCCTTTCCCTTTCCCTTTCCCTCTCCCTTTCCCTTTCCCTCTCCCTCTCCCTCTCCCTCTCCCTTTCCCTTTCCCTCTCCCTTTCCCTTTCCCTTTCCCTTTCCCTTTCCCTCTCCCTCTCCTTTCCCTCTCCCTCTCCCTTTCCCTTTCCCTTTCCCTCTCCCTCTCCCTCTCCCTCTCCCTCTCCCTTTCCCTCTCCCCCTTTCCCTTTCCCTCTCCCTTTCCCTTTCCCTTTCCCTCTCCCTCCCCTTTCCCTCTCCCTCTCCCTCTCCTTTCCCTCTCCCTCTCCCTCTCCCTTTCCCTTTCCCTCTCCCTCTCCCTCTCCCTTTCCCTCTCCCTTTCCCTTTCCCTTTCCCTCTCCCTCTCCCTCTCCTTTCCCTCTCCCTCTCCCTCTCCTTTCCCTCTCCCTCTCCCTTTCCCTTTCCCTCTCCCTCTCCTCTCCCTTTCCCTTTCCCTCTCCCTCTCCCTCTCCCTCTCCTTTCCCTTTCCCTTTCCCTTCCCTCTCCCTCTCCCTTTCCCTTTCCCTCTCCCTCTCCCTCTCCCTCTCCCTCTCCCTCTCCCTCTCCCTCTCCCTCTCCCTCTCCCTTTCCCTTCCCTCTCCCTCTCCCTCTCCCTTTCCCTCTCCCTCTCCCTCTCCCTCTCCCTCTCCCTCTCCCTTTCCCTTTCCCTCTCCCTTTCCCTCTCCCTTTCCCTTTCCCTTTCCCTCTCCCTCTCCCTCTCCCCTTTCCCTCTCCCTCTCCCTTTCCCTTTCCCTCTCCCTTTCCCTCTCCCTTTCCCTTTCCCTTTCCCTTTCCCTCTCCCTCTCCCTCTCCTTTCCCTCTCCCTCTCCCTCTCCCTTTCCCTTTCCCTTTCCCTTTCCCTTTCCCTTTCCCTTTCCCTTTCCCTTTCCCTCTCCCTCTCCCTCTCCTTTCCCTCTCCCTCTCCCTCTCCCTTTCCCTTTCCCTCTCCCTTTCCCTCTCCCTTTCCCTTTCCCTTTCCCTCTCCCTCTCCCTCTCCCTCTCCTTTCCCTCTCCCTCTCCCTTTCCCTTTCCCTTTCCCTTTCCCTTTCCCTTTCCCTTTCCCTTTCCCTTTCCTTTCCCTTTCCCTCTCCCTCTCCCTCTCCCTCTCCTTTCCCTCTCCCTCTCCCTCTCCCTCTCCCTCTCCCTTTCCCTTTCCCTCTCCCTCTCCCTCTCCCTTTCCCTTTCCCTTTCCCTCTCCCTCTCCCTCTCCCTCTCCCTCTCCCTCTCCCTCTCCCTTTCCCTTTCCCTCTCCCTCCCTCCCTCTCCCTTTCCCTCTCCCTCTCCCTCTCCCTCTCCCTCTCCCTCTCCCTTTCCCTTTCCCTCTCCCTTTCCCTCTCCCTTTCCCTTTCCCTTTCCCTCTCCCTCTCCCTCTCCTTTCCCTCTCCCTCTCCCTCTCCCTTTCCCTCTCCCTTTCCCTTTCCCTTTCCCTTTCCCTCTCCCTCTCCCTCTCCTTTCCCTCTCCCTCTCCCTCTCCCTTTCCCTTTCCCTTTCCCTTTCCCTTTCCCTTTCCCTTTCCCTTTCCCTTTCCCTTTCCCTTTCCCTCTCCCTCTCCCTCTCCCTCTCCTTTCCCTCTCCCTCTCCCTCTCCTTTCCCTTTCCCTCTCCCTTTCCCTCTCCCTTTCCCTTTCCCTTTCCCTTTCCCTCTCCCTCTCCCTCTCCCTCTCCTTTCCCTCTCCCTCTCCCTTTCCCTTTCCCTTTCCCTTTCCCTTTCCCTTTCCCTTTCCCTTTCCCTTTCCCTTTCCCTTTCCCTCTCCCTCTCCCTCTCCTTTCCCTCTCCCTCTCCCTCTCCCTTTCCCTTTCCCTTTCCCTCTCCCTTTCCCTTTCCCTTTCCCTTTCCCTCTCCCTCTCCCTCTCCCTTTCCCTCTCCCTTTCCCTTTCCCTTTCCCTCTCCCTTTCCCTTTCCCTTTCCCTTTCCCTCTCCCTCTCCTTTCCCTCTCCCTCTCCCTTTCCCTTTCCCTCTCCCTTTCCCTCTCCCTTTCCCTTTCCCTTCCCTTTCCCTTTCCCTCTCCCTTTCCCTATCCCTTTCCCTTTCCCTTTCCCTCTCCCTTTCCCTTTCCCTTTCCCTCTCCCTCTCCTTTCCCTCTCCCTTCCCTTTCCCTTTCCCTCTCCCTTTCCCTTTCCCTCTCCCTCTCGCTCTCCGTCTCCCTCTCCCTTTCCCTCTCCCTCTCCCTCTCCCTCCTCCTTTCCCTTTCCCTTTCCCTCTCCCTCTCCCTCTCCTTTCCCTCTCCCTCTCCCTCTCCCTTTCCCTTTCCCTTTCCCTTTCCCTTTCCCTTTCCCTTTCCCTCTCCCTCTCCCTCTCCCTCTCCTCTCCCTCTCCCTCTCCCTCTCCCTCTCCCTCTCCCTCTCCCTCTCCCTTCCCTTTCCCTTTCCCTTTCCCTTTCCCTTTCCCTCTCCCTCTCCCTTCCCTTCCCTTCCCTTCCCTTCCCTCTCCCTCTCCCTCTCCCTCTCCCTCTCCTTTCCATCTCCTCTCCTCTACTCTCCCTTTCCCTCTCCCTCTCCCTCTCCTCCTCTCCCTCTCCCTCTCCCTCTCCTCTCCCTCTCCCTCTCCCTCTCCCTCTCCCTCTCCCTCTCCCTCTCCCTCTCCCTCCCTCTCCCTCTCCCTCTCCCTCTCCCTCCCTCTCCCTCTCCCTCTCCCTCTCCCTCTCCCTCTCCCTCCCTCCCTCTCCCTCTCCTTTCCATCTCCTCTCCTCTCCTCTACTCTCCTCTCCCTCTCTCGATTTCCCTCTCTCATAGGGTTTCATCTGATTTGATCCCTCTGTGCTCGACATTATCAATTCATTGTGTGCTGCTTGTGGCTGGCGTGTCTGATTGAAGTGATGGGCTGATTCCTCCTGCTTCCTCCCAGATGGAGGGTGCTATAGCAAATAGCCCAATGGGTCTGTTTAGATAACACTGACCTCTCCCAGCCGGGCCGCCTGCACGGTAAGTGAGCGGTTTTATGGGATTCTGCCGTTCCTAAGTGGAAGGGAAAAAAAGAAAAAGAGCCAAATTGATCAATTCAGAGACGGACAGAAAGAAAAAAAGATGTGGCCAATGGTTGTGAGCGTATTGTAGGCTGTCTCCCACCTGCCTCTCCATGTACAGGAGTGTTAGTCATCACCAGGCTGAATTGCAGGAGGACACAAGGGGCTGTCTGCCTGTCTCGGCTGATCTGCATCCCATTGGGTTACCCGGGAAACATACGGTAGGCTGAGGGGGGCCACTTGCGCCCTTCCATGGAAATGGATATTCACGTCTTTGTTCCATATCATGATAGTATTTCTAAAATGATTCCTGTTTAATTGTGTGCTCCTCTCAGCAGCCAAGGCTCCTGCGATTTCATCAGCCAACCATTGTACAGGTCAGGATTTAAAGACTAACGTTGATAAAAGAAAAAGAAGAGATGAATAAATCTCTGCATAAAAGATGCACTGATGAATTGACATGGAGAGAGACAGAATAAATATGAGATGTTATATATCCTGTTGCTTCCTACTAGCCTGTTTAAACTGCCCCCTCTCTCCAGCTGTGACACTGTGATGCTTTCAGAGGGCCCCTGTGTGTTCCAAGTTAAATGGCCTGATCTCTGAGTCCCACATATTAAGGCATCATCAGCCTGTGTGTGTTTCCCCATCTCTGTGGCCTTGTGCTTAAGTGCCCACTTTATGGGCCACATCAGAACACACACCCTGTTATAATGTGCATTTAAAAAGAATGGTCTTTGGCGTTATGCAACTCCTTGCAAACAGAGAGGCCTGTTTAAAAGTTATGGGGGACGATATTATGGCTCATCTTTGAAAACTGGGGGGTTGTAAAACATCATTGTAACTCCCTCATGTGACAAGATGTTTTACAATCGCACCATTAAAAGCCATTGAGTGTGAGGGCCAGGTTGGGCTGGATGAGCCACTACAGGCCCTCTCTCCCTGGTTGTGGGGCTGGAGAGAGGAAGCACGCCTTATAGTGAGGAGTGGACCTAAAGATAAAGATAATGTTGTTCTTTAATTAAAACAGCACATCTATCCCCATTGATCCCAACGGGGGAGGAGAGGAAACAGTCATACAGACATAAATAGACAGCATGTAATAAACTGCTTAGTAGTGCCAAATACTGTACACAAGGCAGTGTACGAGTGAGTGAGTGAGTGAGTGAGTGAGTGAGTGAGTGAGTGAGTGAGTGAGTGAGTGAGTGAGTGAGTGAGTGAGTGAGTGAGTGAGTGAGTGAGTGAGTGAGTGAGTGAGTGAGTGAGTGAGTGAGTGAGTGAGTGAGTGAGTGAGTGAGTGAGTGAGTGTGAGAGAGAGAGAGAGAGAGAGAGAGAGAGAGAGAGAGAGAGAGAGAGAGAGAGAGAAAGAGAGAGAAAAAACAGTGTAATGAGTATTCAGAGCATTGCCAACCAAAGATAATTTTCAATAGTTAAAACTTGAGCTCTGTGGCACTGCAGTTTTCTCGGTAGTCATATTAGTCATATTATGTCTAAATGAACCATCATAGACAGATTATTAAAAAGGATTCATGTTTAGCAGACTGAACACAGCATGTAATATAGACTTTAGTTTAGCATATTCAATACGTTGAATTGCCTAATTTTCAACTAGTTGGAGTAGATGTGGATCAGACCAGCTACTGCTACGTTTTAATTGTTGAGCTGTGTGTTGAGCTGTATGCTGTGGTTTCATCAGCCTGCCCTCAAGCATCTGTATTTTGACAGATACTTGGCGGGACGTCCCCGGTCAGGTTAAAGAACCCAAAGCAAACATGCAGTCTTGGCGTTGCATGTTCTAGACTTACAAAACTTCATCAAAAACATAACTAAAATCTATAGGGAATCAGTCCTGACTCTTGCACAACAACCAATTTGTAAGTCGCTCTGGATAAGAGCGTCTGCTAAATGACTTAAATGTAAATGTAACACAACGTCTGATAATAGTGTTACGGGACTCTATTTTTGAAGACAATTACTGCTGCACTACGTTCGGCAGTCACTAGGAGGAGTGATGAAGATTGATTTCCTTGGTTGAGCCCATGCGTGGTCCACAATTACAACCACCCAGCTTTGCAACCACCTAGGCCTACCTACCACGGTAAAATTATCATTATCGACGTCTCAGAAATTAAAAGGATGCATCAGACCACGATCTGACAAGGGGGTTTGTTGAAAATAGTTAAGGTGAGCAAAATAATGAGTAAATTAATCATGCAAAATGATGTAAATTAATCATGCAAAATGTACCAACCAACTGCACTGATAATATTATTATAATGTTACTATTACTGTCTTTTTCCATTATATTTCACCACCTCTCAAACCCACCTAACCTCTCAAACTGACGCCAGATGCTTGAAAGCAACACATTGTGCTGCACCTACACGGTGTTTGTACGTGAAAAAAAAAAGTTTTTTTTTTAAATAGCAGAAAACAAGGCTTGTTTGAGTTTGACCTTTAGACCAAAGGTCAACAAACTAAGTGATAAAATCCATGACAAAATAAATCTCATAATATACTGTATCAGAGATGTTTTGGAATGGGGAGGTTTTGGATAGAGACTAATGGTATTTAACATTCACGATTTCCATTTGGCCCCCTGAAAAGACTGAACACCAATTATCCTGCTGGTCACCTCTCAGGCTCTACATTTTGATAGAATGCAAATGTTGGAAGTCTATGGCTCGGTGTGGGTAATCCATTGATTTGAGATGAATACAGTGGCTACTCTCAGACCCTTCACAGTTATTAGGACTAATAGAAAAACATAAAATAAAGAATCTGCTCTAACGCTCCGAATAGCCAGCTCCTCCAAAACCCTCTCTGACAGTTTGGCTTGTAATTTGCATTCCTTTGTGCGAAAACTTGTAATCCCCTCCTCAGCATGCCAAGAAACACACAACAGATTTATTGTCCCAGTCAACAAATCGTTTAGGTCTTCTCAAACCTATTACTGGCTAATGCACCAGTGGCTTCCAAACACCGGGCTGAGCTCTACAGAGCCCAGCAACCCCACAGCTTTGTTGGACTCCTGATCTATTCACGCCAAATGCACGTCTGTAGCGCCAACACCTTCCCAGTGTGGTCTGGGAGCCTGTTGCAGAACTCAGAGAACACTGTTCTTTCCAGGACAACAAAGCGCCATGGACTCTCCACTGTGGTCAATAAAGACACACATGCCACCCACGTATGTAGGCCTATAGAAAATAACAAAGTAGCCTATGCTCTCTTATTTCTATTCTAACACAGAAATACATGTCCTTGCAGAAATTACACGGGAGCATACATTTAGCATCAATGTTCATTGAATTCAATCTAAAATCGAATCCCACTTGAAGGACGTCTTTTTCTTAAGTGCACTTTCCAAACACACTGGGGTTACAAAACATTAAGAACGCCTTCCATGTGTTGAACCTTCCTTATATTGAGTTGAACCCCCCCCTTCTCTTTTCCCATTAGAACAGACTGGATTTTTGGTGCAATGGACTCTACACTACCAGCTCTCACAGTCTCAAGTCAGAATTAGACTTCCATCCATGTTACTCGAAAGTAATATTTTGAAGTGGTTCCAAATATCACATTTCTAATGTTTAAGGTTACGTTCAGGCATTAACTCCAAATGCTTAATGTTAGGCATTAACTGAGAATGGTTAATGTTAGGCAGTAACTGAGAATGGTTAATGTTAGGCAGTAACTGAGAATGGTTCATGTTAGGCATTAACTGAGAATGGTTAATGTTAGGCATTAACTCCAAATGCTTAATGTTAGGCATTAACTCCAAATGCTTAATGTTAGGCAGTAACTGAGAATGGTTAATGTTAGGCAGTAACTGAGAATGGTTAGTGTTAGGCAGTAACTGAGAATGGTTAAAGTTAGGCAGTACCTGAGAATGGTTAATGTTAGGCAGTAACTGAGAATGGTTAATGTTAGGCAGTAACTGAGAATGGTTAATGTTAGGCAGTAACTGAGAATGGTTAAAGTTAGGCAGTAACTGAGAATGGTTTAAGTTAGGCAGTAACTGAGAATGGTTAAAGTTAGGCAGTAACTGAGAATGGTTAAAGTTAGGCAGTAACTGAGAAAGGTTAAAGTTAGGCAGTAACTGAGAATGGTTAAAGTTAGGCAGTAACTGAGAATGGTTAAAGTTAGGCAGTAACTGAGAATGGTTCAAGTTAGACAGTAACTGAGAATGGTTCATGTTAGGCAGTAACTGAGAATGGTTCAAGTTAGGCAGTAACTGAGAATGGTTAGTGTTAGGCAGTAACTGAGAATGGTTAATGTTAGGCAGTAACTGAGAATGGTTAAATTTAGGCAGTAACTGAGAATGGTTCATGTTAGGCAGTAACTGAGAATGTTTAATGTTAGGCAGTAACTGAGAATGGTTCCTGTTGGGCAGTAACTGAGAATGGTTAGTGTAAGGCAGTAACTGAGAATGGTTAATGTTAGGCAGTAACTGAGAATGGTTAATGTTAGGCAGTAACTGAGAATGGTTCATGTTAGGGAGTAACTGAGAATGGTTCATGTTAGGCAGTAACTGAGAATGGTTAATGTTAGGCAGTAACTGAGAATGTTTGATGTTAGGCAGTAACTGAGAATGGTTAATGTTAGGCAGTAACTGAGAATGGTTAATGTTAGGCAGTAACTGAGAATGGTTAATGTTAGGCAGTAACTGAGAATGGTTAATGTTAGGCAGTAACTGAGAATGGTTAATGTTAGGCAGTAACTGAGAATGGTTAATGTTAGGCATTAACTGAGAATGGTTAATGTTAGGCATTAACTCCAAATGCTTAATGTTAGGCATTAACTCCAAATGCTTAATGTTAGGCAGTAACTGAGAATGGTTAATGTTAGGCAGTAACTGAGAATGGTTAATGTTAGGCAGTAACTGAGAATGGTTAATGTTAGGCAGTAACTGAGAATGGTTAATGTTAGGCATTAACTGAGAATGGTTAATGTTAGGCATTAACTCCAAATGCTTAATGTTAGGCATTAACTCCAAATGCTTAATGTTAGGCAGTAACTGAGAATGGTTAATGTTAGGCAGTAACTGAGAATGGTTAATGTTAGGCAGTAACTGAGAATGGTTAATGTTAGGCAGCAACTGAGAATGGTTCATGTTAAGCAGTAACTGAGAATGGTTAATGTTAGGCAGTAACTGAGAATGGTTAGTGTTAGGCAGTAACTGAGAATGGTTAAAGTTAGGCAGTACCTGAGAATGGTTAATGTTAGGCAGTAACTGAGAATGGTTAATGTTAGGCAGTAACTGAGAATGGTTAATGTTAGGCAGTAACTGAGAATGGTTAAAGTTAGGCAGTAACTGAGAATGGTTTAAGTTAGGCAGTAACTGAGAATGGTTAAAGTTAGGCAGTAACTGAGAATGGTTAAAGTTAGGCAGTAACTGAGAAAGGTTAAAGTTAGGCAGTAACTGAGAATGGTTAAAGTTAGGCAGTAACTGAGAATGGTTAAAGTTAGGCAGTAACTAAGAATGGTTCAAGTTAGACAGTAACTGAGAATGGTTCATGTTAGGCAGTAACTGAGAATGGTTCAAGTTAGGCAGTAACTGAGAATGGTTAGTGTTAGGCAGTAACTGAGAATGGTTAATGTTAGGCAGTAACTGAGAATGGTTAAATTTAGGCAGTAACTGAGAATGGTTCATGTTAGGCAGTAACTGAGAATGTTTAATGTTAGGCAGTAACTGAGAATGGTTCATGTTGGGCAGTAACTGAGAATGGTTAGTGTAAGGCAGTAACTGAGAATGGTTAATGTTAGGCAGTAACTGAGAATGGTTAATGTTAGGCAGTAACTGAGAATGGTTCATGTTAGGGAGTAACTGAGAATGGTTCATGTTAGGCAGTAACTGAGAATGGTTAATGTTAGGCAGTAACTGAGAATGTTTGATGTTAGGCAGTAACTGAGAATGGTTAATGTTAGGCAGTAACTGAGAATGGTTAATGTTAGGCAGTAACTGAGAATGGTTAATGTTAGGCAGTAACTGAGAATGGTTAATGTTAGGCAGTAACTGAGAATGGTTAATGTTAGGCAGTAACTGAGAATGGTTCATGTTGGGCAGTAACTGAGAATGGTTAGTGTAAGGCAGTAACTGAGAATGGTTAATGTTAGGCAATAACTGAGAATGGTTAAAGTTAGGCAGTAACTGAGAATGGTTAATGTTAGGCAGTAACTGAGAATGGTTAATGTTAGGCAGTAACTGAGAATGGTTAATGTTAGGCAGTAACTGAGAATGGTTCATGTTAGGCAGTAACTGAGAATGTTTAATGTTAGGCAGTAACTGAGAATGGTTCATGTTGGGCAGTAACTGAGAATGGTTAGTGTAAGGCAGTAACTGAGAATGGTTAATGTTAGGCAGTAACTGAGAATGGTTCATGTTAGGGAGTAACTGAGAATGGTTCATGTTAGGCAGTAACTGAGAATGGTTAATGTTAGGCAGTAACTGAGAATGTTTGATGTTAGGCAGTAACTGAGAATGGTTAATGTTAGGCAGTAACTGAGAATGGTTAATGTTAGGCAGTAACTGAGAATGGTTAATGTTAGGCAGTAACTGAGAATGGTTAATGTTAGGCAGTAACTGAGAATGGTTCATGTTGGGCAGTAACTGAGAATGGTTAGTGTAAGGCAGTAACTGAGAATGGTTAATGTTAGGCAATAACTGAGAATGGTTAAAGTTAGGCAGTAACTGAGAATGGTTAATGTTAGGCAGTAACTGAGAATGGTTAATGTTAGGCAGTAACTGAGAATGGTTAAATTTAGGCAGTAACTGAGAATGGTTCATGTTAGGCAGTAACTGAGAATGGTTAATGTTAGGCAGTAACTGAGAATGGTTCATGTTAGGCAGTAACTGAGAATGTTTAATGTTAGGCAGTAACTGAGAATGGTTAATGTTAGGCAGTAACTGAGAATGGTTAATGTTAGGCAGTAACTGAGAATGGTTAATGTTAGGCAGTAACTGAGAATGGTTAATGTTAGGCAGTAACTGAGAATGGTTAATGTTAGGCAGTAACTGAGAATGGTTCATGTTAAGCAGTAACTGATAATGGTTAATGTTAGGCAGTAACTGAGAATGGTTAATGTTAGGCAGTAACTGAGAATGGTTAATGTTAGGCAGTAACTGAGAATGGTTAATGTTAGGCATTAACTCCAAATGCTTAATGTTAGGCATTAACTCCAAATGCTTAATGTTAGGCAGTAACTGAGAATGGTTAATGTTAGGCAGTAACTGAGAATGGTTAATGTTAGGCAGTAACTGAGAATGGTTAATGTTAGGCAGCAACTGAGAATGGTTCATGTTAAGCAGTAACTGAGAATGGTTAATGTTAGGCAGTAACTGAGAATGGTTAGTGTTAGGCAGTAACTGAGAATGGTTAAAGTTAGGCAGTACCTGAGAATGGTTAATGTTAGGCAGTAACTGAGAATGGTTAATGTTAGGCAGTAACTGAGAATGGTTAATGTTAGGCAGTAACTGAGAATGGTTAAAGTTAGGCAGTAACTGAGAATGGTTTAAGTTAGGCAGTAACTGAGAATGGTTAAAGTTAGGCAGTAACTGAGAATGGTTAAAGTTAGGCAGTAACTGAGAAAGGTTAAATTTAGGCAGTAACTGAGAATGGTTAAAGTTAGGCAGTAACTGAGAATGGTTAAAGTTAGGCAGTAACTGAGAATGGTTCAAGTTAGACAGTAACTGAGAATGGTTCATGTTAGGCAGTAACTGAGAATGGTTCAAGTTAGGCAGTAACTGAGAATGGTTAGTGTTAGGCAGTAACTGAGAATGGTTAATGTTAGGCAGTAACTGAGAATGGTTAAATTTAGGCAGTAACTGAGAATGGTTCATGTTAGGCAGTAACTGAGAATGTTTAATGTTAGGCAGTAACTGAGAATGGTTCATGTTGGGCAGTAACTGAGAATGGTTAGTGTAAGGCAGTAACTGAGAATGGTTAATGTTAGGCAGTAACTGAGAATGGTTAATGTTAGGCAGTAACTGAGAATGGTTCAAGTTAGACAGTAACTGAGAATGGTTCATGTTAGGCAGTAACTGAGAATGGTTCAAGTTAGGCAGTAACTGAGAATGGTTAGTGTTAGGCAGTAACTGAGAATGGTTAATGTTAGGCAGTAACTGAGAATGGTTAAATTTAGGCAGTAACTGAGAATGGTTCATGTTAGGCAGTAACTGAGAATGTTTAATGTTAGGCAGTAACTGAGAATGGTTCATGTTGGGCAGTAACTGAGAATGGTTAGTGTAAGGCAGTAACTGAGAATGGTTAATGTTAGGCAGTAACTGAGAATGGTTAATGTTAGGCAGTAACTGAGAATGGTTCATGTTAGGGAGTAACTGAGAATGGTTCATGTTAGGCAGTAACTGAGAATGGTTAATGTTAGGCAGTAACTGAGAATGTTTGATGTTAGGCAGTAACTGAGAATGGTTAATGTTAGGCAGTAACTGAGAATGGTTAATGTTAGGCAGTAACTGAGAATGGTTAATGTTAGGCAGTAACTGAGAATGGTTAATGTTAGGCAGTAACTGAGAATGGTTAATGTTAGGCAGTAACTGAGAATGGTTCATGTTGGGCAGTAACTGAGAATGGTTAGTGTAAGGCAGTAACTGAGAATGGTTAATGTTAGGCAATAACTGAGAATGGTTAAAGTTAGGCAGTAACTGAGAATGGTTAATGTTAGGCAGTAACTGAGAATGGTTAATGTTAGGCAGTAACTGAGAATGGTTAATGTTAGGCAGTAACTGAGAATGGTTCATGTTAGGCAGTAACTGAGAATGTTTAATGTTAGGCAGTAACTGAGAATGGTTCATGTTGGGCAGTAACTGAGAATGGTTAGTGTAAGGCAGTAACTGAGAATGGTTAATGTTAGGCAGTAACTGAGAATGGTTCATGTTAGGGAGTAACTGAGAATGGTTCATGTTAGGCAGTAACTGAGAATGGTTAATGTTAGGCAGTAACTGAGAATGTTTGATGTTAGGCAGTAACTGAGAATGGTTAATGTTAGGCAGTAACTGAGAATGGTTAATGTTAGGCAGTAACTGAGAATGGTTAATGTTAGGCAGTAACTGAGAATGGTTAATGTTAGGCAGTAACTGAGAATGGTTCATGTTGGGCAGTAACTGAGAATGGTTAGTGTAAGGCAGTAACTGAGAATGGTTAATGTTAGGCAATAACTGAGAATGGTTAAAGTTAGGCAGTAACTGAGAATGGTTAATGTTAGGCAGTAACTGAGAATGGTTAATGTTAGGCAGTAACTGAGAATGGTTAAATTTAGGCAGTAACTGAGAATGGTTCATGTTAGGCAGTAACTGAGAATGTTTAATGTTAGGCAGTAACTGAGAATGGTTAATGTTAGGCAGTAACTGAGAATGGTTCATGTTAGGCAGTAACTGAGAATGGTTAATGTTAGGCAGCAACTGAGAATGGTTCATGTTAAGCAGTAACTGAGAATGGTTAATGTTAGGCAGTAACTGAGAATGGTTAGTGTTAGGCAGTAACTGAGAATGGTTAAAGTTAGGCAGTACCTGAGAATGGTTAATGTTAGGCAGTAACTGAGAATGGTTAATGTTAGGCAGTAACTGAGAATGGTTAATGTTAGGCAGTAACTGAGAATGGTTAAAGTTAGGCAGTAACTGAGAATGGTTTAAGTTAGGCAGTAACTGAGAATGGTTAAAGTTAGGCAGTAACTGAGAATGGTTAAAGTTAGGCAGTAACTGAGAAAGGTTAAAGTTAGGCAGTAACTGAGAATGGTTAAAGTTAGGCAGTAACTGAGAATGGTTAAAGTTAGGCAGTAACTGAGAATGGTTCAAGTTAGACAGTAACTGAGAATGGTTCATGTTAGGCAGTAACTGAGAATGGTTCAAGTTAGGCAGTAACTGAGAATGGTTAGTGTTAGGCAGTAACTGAGAATGGTTAATGTTAGGCAGTAACTGAGAATGGTTAAATTTAGGCAGTAACTGAGAATGGTTCATGTTAGGCAGTAACTGAGAATGTTTAATGTTAGGCAGTAACTGAGAATGGTTCATGTTGGGCAGTAACTGAGAATGGTTAGTGTAAGGCAGTAACTGAGAATGGTTAATGTTAGGCAGTAACTGAGAATGGTTAATGTTAGGCAGTAACTGAGAATGGTTCATGTTAGGGAGTAACTGAGAATGGTTCATGTTAGGCAGTAACTGAGAATGGTTAATGTTAGGCAGTAACTGAGAATGTTTGATGTTAGGCAGTAACTGAGAATGGTTAATGTTAGGCAGTAACTGAGAATGGTTAATGTTAGGCAGTAACTGAGAATGGTTAATGTTAGGCAGTAACTGAGAATGGTTAATGTTAGGCAGTAACTGAGAATGGTTAATGTTAGGCAGTAACTGAGAATGGTTCATGTTGGGCAGTAACTGAGAATGGTTAGTGTAAGGCAGTAACTGAGAATGGTTAATGTTAGGCAATAACTGAGAATGGTTAAAGTTAGGCAGTAACTGAGAATGGTTAATGTTAGGCAGTAACTGAGAATGGTTAATGTTAGGCAGTAACTGAGAATGGTTAATGTTAGGCAGTAACTGAGAATGGTTCATGTTAGGCAGTAACTGAGAATGTTTAATGTTAGGCAGTAACTGAGAATGGTTCATGTTGGGCAGTAACTGAGAATGGTTAGTGTAAGGCAGTAACTGAGAATGGTTAATGTTAGGCAGTAACTGAGAATGGTTCATGTTAGGGAGTAACTGAGAATGGTTCATGTTAGGCAGTAACTGAGAATGGTTAATGTTAGGCAGTAACTGAGAATGTTTGATGTTAGGCAGTAACTGAGAATGGTTAATGTTAGGCAGTAACTGAGAATGGTTAGTGTTAGGCAGTAACTGAGAATGGTTAAAGTTAGGCAGTACCTGAGAATGGTTAATGTTAGGCAGTAACTGAGAATGGTTAATGTTAGGCAGTAACTGAGAATGGTTAATGTTAGGCAGTAACTGAGAATGGTTAAAGTTAGGCAGTAACTGAGAATGGTTTAAGTTAGGCAGTAACTGAGAATGGTTAAAGTTAGGCAGTAACTGAGAATGGTTAAAGTTAGGCAGTAACTGAGAAAGGTTAAATTTAGGCAGTAACTGAGAATGGTTAAAGTTAGGCAGTAACTGAGAATGGTTAAAGTTAGGCAGTAACTGAGAATGGTTCAAGTTAGACAGTAACTGAGAATGGTTCATGTTAGGCAGTAACTGAGAATGGTTCAAGTTAGGCAGTAACTGAGAATGGTTAGTGTTAGGCAGTAACTGAGAATGGTTAATGTTAGGCAGTAACTGAGAATGGTTAAATTTAGGCAGTAACTGAGAATGGTTCATGTTAGGCAGTAACTGAGAATGTTTAATGTTAGGCAGTAACTGAGAATGGTTCATGTTGGGCAGTAACTGAGAATGGTTAGTGTAAGGCAGTAACTGAGAATGGTTAATGTTAGGCAGTAACTGAGAATGGTTAATGTTAGGCAGTAACTGAGAATGGTTCATGTTAGGCAGTAACTGAGAATGTTTAATGTTAGGCAGTAACTGAGAATGGTTCATGTTGGGCAGTAACTGAGAATGGTTAGTGTAAGGCAGTAACTGAGAATGGTTAATGTTAGGCAGTAACTGAGAATGGTTCATGTTAGGGAGTAACTGAGAATGGTTCATGTTAGGCAGTAACTGAGAATGGTTAATGTTAGGCAGCAACTGAGAATGTTTGATGTTAGGCAGTAACTGAGAATGGTTAATGTTAGGCAGTAACTGAGAATGGTTAGTGTTAGGCAGTAACTGAGAATGGTTAAAGTTAGGCAGTACCTGAGAATGGTTAATGTTAGGCAGTAACTGAGAATGGTTAATGTTAGGCAGTAACTGAGAATGGTTAATGTTAGGCAGTAACTGAGAATGGTTAAAGTTAGGCAGTAACTGAGAATGGTTTAAGTTAGGCAGTAACTGAGAATGGTTAAAGTTAGGCAGTAACTGAGAATGGTTAAAGTTAGGCAGTAACTGAGAAAGGTTAAATTTAGGCAGTAACTGAGAATGGTTAATGTTAGGCAGTAACTGAGAATGGTTCAAGTTAGACAGTAACTGAGAATGGTTCATGTTAGGCAGTAACTGAGAATGGTTCAAGTTAGGCAGTAACTGAGAATGGTTAGTGTTAGGCAGTAACTGAGAATGGTTAATGTTAGGCAGTAACTGAGAATGGTTAAATTTAGGCAGTAACTGAGAATGGTTCATGTTAGGCAGTAACTGAGAATGTTTAATGTTAGGCAGTAACTGAGAATGGTTCATGTTGGGCAGTAACTGAGAATGGTTAGTGTAAGGCAGTAACTGAGAATGGTTAATGTTAGGCAGTAACTGAGAATGGTTAATGTTAGGCAGTAACTGAGAATGGTTCAAGTTAGACAGTAACTGAGAATGGTTCATGTTAGGCAGTAACTGAGAATGGTTCAAGTTAGGCAGTAACTGAGAATGGTTAGTGTTAGGCAGTAACTGAGAATGGTTAATGTTAGGCAGTAACTGAGAATGGTTAAATTTAGGCAGTAACTGAGAATGGTTCATGTTAGGCAGTAACTGAGAATGTTTAATGTTAGGCAGTAACTGAGAATGGTTCATGTTGGGCAGTAACTGAGAATGGTTAGTGTAAGGCAGTAACTGAGAATGGTTAATGTTAGGCAGTAACTGAGAATGGTTAATGTTAGGCAGTAACTGAGAATGGTTCATGTTAGGGAGTAACTGAGAATGGTTCATGTTAGGCAGTAACTGAGAATGGTTAATGTTAGGCAGTAACTGAGAATGTTTGATGTTAGGCAGTAACTGAGAATGGTTAATGTTAGGCAGTAACTGAGAATGGTTAATGTTAGGCAGTAACTGAGAATGGTTAATGTTAGGCAGTAACTGAGAATGGTTAATGTTAGGCAGTAACTGAGAATGGTTAATGTTAGGCAGTAACTGAGAATGGTTCATGTTGGGCAGTAACTGAGAATGGTTAGTGTAAGGCAGTAACTGAGAATGGTTAATGTTAGGCAATAACTGAGAATGGTTAAAGTTAGGCAGTAACTGAGAATGGTTAATGTTAGGCAGTAACTGAGAATGGTTAATGTTAGGCAGTAACTGAGAATGGTTAATGTTAGGCAGTAACTGAGAATGGTTCATGTTAGGCAGTAACTGAGAATGTTTAATGTTAGGCAGTAACTGAGAATGGTTCATGTTGGGCAGTAACTGAGAATGGTTAGTGTAAGGCAGTAACTGAGAATGGTTAATGTTAGGCAGTAACTGAGAATGGTTCATGTTAGGGAGTAACTGAGAATGGTTCATGTTAGGCAGTAACTGAGAATGGTTAATGTTAGGCAGTAACTGAGAATGTTTGATGTTAGGCAGTAACTGAGAATGGTTAATGTTAGGCAGTAACTGAGAATGGTTAATGTTAGGCAGTAACTGAGAATGGTTAATGTTAGGCAGTAACTGAGAATGGTTAATGTTAGGCAGTAACTGAGAATGGTTCATGTTGGGCAGTAACTGAGAATGGTTAGTGTAAGGCAGTAACTGAGAATGGTTAATGTTAGGCAATAACTGAGAATGGTTAAAGTTAGGCAGTAACTGAGAATGGTTAATGTTAGGCAGTAACTGAGAATGGTTAATGTTAGGCAGTAACTGAGAATGGTTAAATTTAGGCAGTAACTGAGAATGGTTCATGTTAGGCAGTAACTGAGAATGTTTAATGTTAGGCAGTAACTGAGAATGGTTAATGTTAGGCAGTAACTGAGAATGGTTCATGTTAGGCAGTAACTGAGAATGGTTAATGTTAGGCAGCAACTGAGAATGGTTCATGTTAAGCAGTAACTGAGAATGGTTAATGTTAGGCAGTAACTGAGAATGGTTAGTGTTAGGCAGTAACTGAGAATGGTTAAAGTTAGGCAGTACCTGAGAATGGTTAATGTTAGGCAGTAACTGAGAATGGTTAATGTTAGGCAGTAACTGAGAATGGTTAATGTTAGGCAGTAACTGAGAATGGTTAAAGTTAGGCAGTAACTGAGAATGGTTTAAGTTAGGCAGTAACTGAGAATGGTTAAAGTTAGGCAGTAACTGAGAATGGTTAAAGTTAGGCAGTAACTGAGAAAGGTTAAAGTTAGGCAGTAACTGAGAATGGTTAAAGTTAGGCAGTAACTGAGAATGGTTAAAGTTAGGCAGTAACTGAGAATGGTTCAAGTTAGACAGTAACTGAGAATGGTTCATGTTAGGCAGTAACTGAGAATGGTTCAAGTTAGGCAGTAACTGAGAATGGTTAGTGTTAGGCAGTAACTGAGAATGGTTAATGTTAGGCAGTAACTGAGAATGGTTAAATTTAGGCAGTAACTGAGAATGGTTCATGTTAGGCAGTAACTGAGAATGTTTAATGTTAGGCAGTAACTGAGAATGGTTCATGTTGGGCAGTAACTGAGAATGGTTAGTGTAAGGCAGTAACTGAGAATGGTTAATGTTAGGCAGTAACTGAGAATGGTTAATGTTAGGCAGTAACTGAGAATGGTTCATGTTAGGGAGTAACTGAGAATGGTTCATGTTAGGCAGTAACTGAGAATGGTTAATGTTAGGCAGTAACTGAGAATGTTTGATGTTAGGCAGTAACTGAGAATGGTTAATGTTAGGCAGTAACTGAGAATGGTTAATGTTAGGCAGTAACTGAGAATGGTTAATGTTAGGCAGTAACTGAGAATGGTTAATGTTAGGCAGTAACTGAGAATGGTTAATGTTAGGCAGTAACTGAGAATGGTTCATGTTGGGCAGTAACTGAGAATGGTTAGTGTAAGGCAGTAACTGAGAATGGTTAATGTTAGGCAATAACTGAGAATGGTTAAAGTTAGGCAGTAACTGAGAATGGTTAATGTTAGGCAGTAACTGAGAATGGTTAATGTTAGGCAGTAACTGAGAATGGTTAATGTTAGGCAGTAACTGAGAATGGTTCATGTTAGGCAGTAACTGAGAATGTTTGATGTTAGGCAGTAACTGAGAATGGTTCATGTTGGGCAGTAACTGAGAATGGTTAGTGTAAGGCAGTAACTGAGAATGGTTAATGTTAGGCAGTAACTGAGAATGGTTCATGTTAGGGAGTAACTGAGAATGGTTCATGTTAGGCAGTAACTGAGAATGGTTAATGTTAGGCAGTAACTGAGAATGTTTGATGTTAGGCAGTAACTGAGAATGGTTAATGTTAGGCAGTAACTGAGAATGGTTAATGTTAGGCAGTAACTGAGAATGGTTAATGTTAGGCAGTAACTGAGAATGGTTAATGTTAGGCAGTAACTGAGAATGGTTCATGTTGGGCAGTAACTG
>NW_025745163.1:0-172171 GCF_021184085.1 Oncorhynchus gorbuscha
TCAGAGTACAGAGCCTAGTCCCCAAACTGCCTACCTGTGTAAAAAAAAAAAGAGTACTCTTTAGTGGGACGTGAACATGCCTTCGGACATAAAAGTAGCATGTCTCCCTCCTCTCTCTCTCTCTCTCTGCTGTAGCTCCGTTCCGTTCTGCACGCTACAGAATCCTCTGGAGCAGCACATTTCTCCCTCACATCCTCCCAAAGCCGTTTCTCTCACTGTATCAAACCTTTTGTTGTATAGGATTATTGTGTTTGTTAATAAGGCAGCCACACGTCCTGTACAATACAGGACATACAAACAATACACACATGCACGGCACTCAAACCAATCCAAGCACAAGGCCTCCCTTCGCCAATTATGTCACTTTGTGAAATGATATTAACGATTAGGCCGGGTATTTAGGAATATTTGTTGTACTCAAACTGCTTCATTCAGCCTTTCCATTTCCATCTGTATTTAATGCGTTTCCCTTCAGTTCGCAATGGGTTACAAAGTGAGATCTCACCAAAATGTCTCTTTAGCCTCTGTTAATGATCATGTTGAAGGCTATTAGCCCAATAATCAGAATAGGGCACTCCGATGGATCACATTGGCAGTATGTTGAGACTGACCACACCACAACACACTAAGTGAGCCTATATGGTCAAACTACAAACTGCACCACCACCAAAAATAAAATTTGCTAATGTTGTTTTCTTAACTGATTTTATGACAAGGGAGCAATAAGGCCTATACAGGATTAGTCCACTTTGTCCAAACCCATTTGGGAAAATTGACCACGCACTGATTTTTTTTCAATCGCAAAAGACAGTTTTAATTATTGGAGTAATTAGTCAAATATATGTGCCTTTACCTCTATTGATCTTTATTGTCTGTCCAGTTAGTAAGCGGGAGTCTGAGTATTGACCCCCCACACCACCATCTCCCTTCACCCCCCTCCGCCCCTCGGGGCTTGGGTCAGACAAGAAGCTACACTACTGGCTGATGGGGCCTGGAGAAGACAGATGACCAGCCGAGCAGAAGGAACTGCAGAGCAAAATAGCTCACACGTCTTGGGTGGCGTCAGGGGGAATTGGGCGCTGCGCGAGACTCTGGACCTAAGTGTTCTGACGCCTAATTACCAGCCCACCACCAAACATCACCCAGTGGCGAAAGCACAGCTCTCTCTCTCTCTCTCTCTCTCTCTCTCTCTCTCTCTCTCTCTCTCTCTCTCTCTCTCTCTCTCTCTCTCTCTCTCTCTCTCTCTCTCTCTCTCTCTCTCTCTCTCTCTCTCTCTCTCTCTCTCTCTCTCTCTCTCTCTCTCTCTCTCTCTCTCTCTCTCTCTCTCTCTCTCTCTCTCTCTCTCTCTCTCTCTCTCTCTCTCTCTCTCTCTCTCTCTCTCTCTCTCTCTGACAAAAGTTTTAAAATAATATATACATTTCAAATGGTATATTATTGGCTATGTACAGTGTTGTAACAATGTGCAAGTTGTTGAAGTATGAAAGGGAAAATAAATAAACAGATATATAAATATTGGTCGTATTTACAATGTTGCCTGTGCTCCACTGTTTGCCCATTTCTCAGGGCAACGGGCCACAAATGTTGCTGCTGTGACTCTGCACACGGAGGTATTTCGCCTCACAGATATGGGATTTTATCCATGTCTGATTTGTTTTCCACTTCTTTGTGGGCCTGTATGATCTGAGGGAAATATGTGCTGATACATTTGGCAGGAGGTTAGGAAGTGTCACTCTCTCTCGGTCTTGGTCTCTTATCCCTTTCATACACAGACAAAAATCCCACAAATGTACCATGCTGGCTTCTTTTTGCCTGCTTTGTTGTAAATCTGAAAGGGGTAGGTGGTAAAAACACACAAAAAAACACTCAAAGACATTTTCATCTTCACAGACCCCGTAACCAAAATCCAGGTATCAGGTCTGTGTGAATGGTTTTCTGCTACGATTGTTAAACACCTCCCTCATTTGAAATGCAAACAGCCCCAATGGTTTAACAGCACCTCCATGCCCCCACACACTGGGATGTATAAAAGGGTATAACTGCCAGGAAGTGGTACATAAGCAGCTGTCTGAAAGGGGCTCATATAAACATTGCCGTATATATATATTTTTTTACAGGTAATATACCACGTATCCTGTCTGAAATGGGTCTCTCTCTCTCTCTCCTTTGTACTTCATTCACTGTGCTGGAGTGGGTGACAAGAATGCGAGGTCTGTTCTAAGTTACCTCATTTTCACTCCCAAATTGCTTTTCCTGACTCATCGAAAATGTATGAAGACATTTTTATCCCAAAGAAAAGATTTCCTTTTTCATTTGACATCGTCAAAGTTTCCCTAGACAAAGCAGCCCTATATCCCACGCTGATACGCTCGGTGATTGAACGTACAGTGCTCAACGAGTCCGTGTGTGGCCACTCTGGCCACCGTGCGTGTGTGTGTGCCTCTGTCCTTTATAGGACATCACATACAGTATGCATATGTGCTGTGTTTAAGCGGTCAGACTAACTGGTCAGTCTGAATCAAACCCGAATGAAGCCTTTTTCGCTCTAAGGAGGGTTCTCTCCCAGTGCAGCCCTATGCCATTAGCTGAACAGCAAATGGGATTACACGGCAGCCATTGAGTCCTTCACCGTGGATTTGCGCTGAAGCGTCCAAGCAGGCTTTAACATAGAGAACAGAGAGGCCCATCAACAACTGGTACGTCTAATTGAGTGCTGGTATGTTTAACACAATCGCACATACATGCCCACAACCAGCCTCTGTCCATTGCGGAGGGGTAGGGCCAAGCCTGGCCTTCCACTACGAGCTAATCGGCCTGACAGAAATAAAATAGAGGAGTCGGACTCCGTCAAAACATGTAAAGGGACAACTCATGCAAAGAGCTAAAGCCGTGTCTTTTCAACTGAGCCTAGATCAGATCAGTGAACAGTCACATTATCTTATGAAACAAGGGATTTCTCGGAGTAAGCGTCCTCTTGAGCAACGCGTGAAGTTAAACTGGGAATAAAAGATATATCGGGTTTGCATATTCGAGGCAGGGCGAGTGTCTGCACAACAACAAGCGCTGTCCGTTTCAATCAGGGATATACGGTGCAGTATGCAACGCAACGCAACTGCAAGCTGTCAGTGTATCTCTGTTACAGAAATTCTAAAAATACAAAAGCAGAGTAAGCCACTTCATCCTCTCTGCTGGTCAATACCTGGCGGCGCCACGAGAAGGGCACTGACACCAACAAACACACAGTGACAGACCCCCCCCCCCACACACACACACACACACTCCACACACACACACACACACAGAGCACGGACACAGATCAGACTCTATAGATTTTTAAAAAATGAAATCCTTTAACCATGGAGGTGCTCCTTGGGATGTTCTTAACATAACACTAAGCCGTGTGTTAATGCACAAAGAGACATCGTGTCCATTGATCCACTGGTGTCTGTGTGTCTTTAAATGGCCTAGGGACAACAACACTGGGGTTTTTATGTTTCTGGACCGGTCGCTGCCTCTGTGGATAGAAACACGTGTATATGAATGGGAAACTTCTATTAGCCCGCTTGCATATTAAATACAGTTCAATTAGATTTATATCTGATCAATTTATCTACAATTACTACTATTATCATCCTCATCTTACAATAACTTTATGATAAAGGATGTACCATCTTTATCTGCCTTTTGAGACTCTCATACAATGTTGAAGCATTCGATGTAAACTTGGGTGGAAAACGCTGATGTTCTTCCTACATACAGCAGATACCACAACAACAAACCATATTTGAGATTCAGCACAAAGTTTGGCCAAATGTACCTGCCTGCAACAGAGGGATATAGGACAAAGAAACCACTTCACCCTCTGGTGTTGCATATCCTGTGTGCTAATTATTGTAAAAAAATAAAAAATAAAGAATAATAATGAATAATACATTAAAGACATGGGAGAAAAATCCCAGCCATAAAACATATGTATTTTTAATATGAATCTCCCTGAATCAATACCCTCAATTAGCAACTGCAACCAAATTGCTAGGCGAAGCGTAATTACTGTAAGGTCACTAGGTATTATTCACAGTCACTTTAGTTTACCACATTAGGACAAGACAGGACGCCAGGCTAAAAATTATAAATTCTGTCCCCATAATCTGTCCTTTTCGGATTTAGATGGATGAAGAATAATTAACTGCTAATTATTCAGATCACTTAAGGCACTTTCTGGATCCACAAAAGCGGATGCAGCCGTGTCTGTCAACCCACTTCGTCTAGCGATCATTTATAACAATCCTACTTGACCAGGGATGAGTCTTTCAAATTAAAATAACTGCCTGATTTCCCACCAACCCCGTTCTACCTCAGAGGGTCTTGGGAAGCACACTTCCTTTAAATTCACCCATATGCAAATTTTGAGACGTGATTTGCATTTTAAAGTATTTAACTCCCCATATTTATTGGGCTCTGAGGCCTTGCTGATCATTGATTTATGTGCTTCCGGCAATCATATTTCCATATTTTGTGTGGTTTTAATGACAGTAATAATTCAAATATGCAAAAAGTTGTTCTTTGAACGATATCTTTAATTATATCCTCAAAGCATCACTCTCTTTTATTTTTTCAAACCAAGATTATCCTGAAAAAGGCAACATTTTTTTTTTTTTTAATTGCAGTGAGGTCTCAGACATTGATGAGCCAAACATATAGGCCTACCTAGTCGTTTACCATATGTGCATGAAGACAACTTACAACTTCTCATATTTGTCAGTCTAGAAACCCACAAATAGACCGGTTGGGTGACGAGGGATGTTGCAGAAAGGACCCACGTGACCTTGTCCCCAAAAACCATTGATTAATGCTGACATTCTTTCAAGACAAATCCAATCTCCGATTCCTGAAATTCATCTCCCTGCTCACAAAAACAAGGACTCCTTCCCCCTCTGTTTTGCCGGTAAAATAAAACTTTATCCGTCTCGTCTGATTATTAGAGTTGTCATGGTCGCTGTGTGCTCTTATAAAAACCATCATGGTCCAGATGATTAAAAATGGCGGATTCCCGCCACCGTTTGGCCTATCAGCGCCTCGAAGCAGCCGTCAAACGTGTCCACGGTCCTCGCGCAGCCTGAGATGGTCCTCGCGCATATTCCCTTTGTCACACTTGCACGCGGCGGAAACTTTTTAGAATAATTGCTCACTCATGTACAAACGTGGGTGACTAATATATTAGATTAGTCGCGTATGGTTGCAAAGGGGGGGATATTTGATTATATTTTCAGTTGGTAGGCTGCATACTGTGACAGTCGACGTAAAAATAAATGAAGAGATAATTTATCTAAAGACTGCAATTGCCTACTATACATAGCAGATTTATGATGTGTCCGATAGTTCAGCAAACAGGCTATCAATAGAATTAACAACATATCATATTGCTCCTCTCCTCTGCATTAATTAAAGGATATTGAATAAATATACATCTCCAAATGATACAGTATATAGATGATACAATTTGAATATATCAGTATTAATTGGTATTTTCAATAGGCATATATAGCGATTCCTTTCAAATTAAAATTTAAATATATGGTATCTTTCTGGATGTCTATATCACATCGTTATCATAGTCAAGATGTCTTGTGTATAACCACATATATACATTAATTATGTACATCTAGTTATGTATTTATACCCTTAAGACAAAACAGCCTTATTTGTTAAGAAGTTAACTTGTTAAACCAATTACAATAATTTGACATTTAATACTGCCAGCATAAATATTACCATGTTATTAAAATGCATGGGTAAACAAATTAACATAAACTGCACCAACACTATTTTGTATTATTATTATTATTATTATTAATTATTATCATCACCATTAGTAGTATTATTATAATAATCGATCCACAATATGTGTGCCATTCAGCACCATTTGACCATGTGTTATACATAGGGCATTCGTGTTTTAACTGGTGAGGACCGCAGTGGCTGAGTTTAAAACAAGCCCAACACATTAACACACAGCCCCTTAGAGGGTACACTTCACCCTAATGTTTAACTATCACTGCTGAGCCTTGCAACTGAGTGCACACAACATATGTTTCAACCCCCTCTGCCCCTGAGAATGCTGGCCTACCACTCTCTCCCTCTCTCTAGCTCTCCATACTCACACTTACCAATATTTCAAAAAAATCATGCATATTTTCATCACGGAAAAATTCATCAACAAAACTAAATGGAAAAACAATTACGGATAAAATACCCTAGCTACTGTCTTAAGGTGTAATTTCAGTTGTGATACTGACGAAGGCCAACATGTATGCCCACACGCAAACTCACACACACATATGCATGCACACACACACACACACACACTCTCTTTCGCTCTCTCTCTCACACACACACACACACACACACACACACACACACACACACACACACACACACACACACACACACACACACACACACACACACACACACACACACACACACACACACACACACACACACACACACACACACACACACACACACACACACACCAAGAGAGAAAGGAGTGGCCAGCCAACCCCTGTTAACATGGATGGTAAGGAATAATCCATTTACAAAGCAAAGACGGTGACGCCATACAGGTAAACAAACAATATCAACCATCTAAAACATGACATCACCCCCGTGGGTGATAGTCAATGTGGTTTATTCTCAGCAAAACATTTTTTTTTTCCTTTAGAAATCTGAATCTGTTAGAGGCTGTTCAATCTGTTCATGTACAGCACAATGCATCCACTGTGAATCCCACTGAATCAGATTGTAAACTCTTCTCCTCTCCTCTCCCAGAAAGGTTATCGCATCGGATCTTATTGCCTTTACCTGGTCCTATTCACTCTGAACATGCAATGATTTGAATAAGCACTGAACCAGCAGCTCGCTTATCTGATCACAGACGTGTGTGTGTGTGTGTGCAAACACAGCAGTATCAAGTGCATCTCTCTCTCTACTGCATCTGGGATCTGTTGCCCTGATAACGGACTCTGAACATAATCAGAAACAGGCTGGAAATGCAAAGTGACCAAGAAATGGAGAAGAGTATGCAATGCCTCTCTCTGAAAACCATTCGCTTCACTTCACCGATTCGTTCACGACATTCAAAAACATGATTTTTTATTTTTATGAGCCAGTATGTGCAATATGTTACACTTATAATTTAGATCAGAAACATGCAGACGGGACTTGCTAGATGTTAAGTGAGAGATCGATATAAAATCCTTGTTAATTAAGTGTGTTCACACATAAAATGCATGTATTTTAAGGTGCAACAATGAGCCATATATATTGGCAAATGTAATTCATTGTATCTAAAAAAAAATTAAATGTATTTTCTGTGATTAAGATTTTTTTCTGGCTACGGTCATGGTGAAATGAGTCCCTAATGATGAGCAGGGTTTGAGATGAACACCGCCAATGTTTGGCTTTCCTGTATTATAGGCCATAGATCAGGTTAAGGAGGCAACAGTCAGTGAGGTAGGCCTGAGTGCTAGCAACACCACCTCAGAAAAATGATCGCCAGGATGGTGTATGTGTGTGGTTACACACACATACACGCACACACACACAAAATTGACCAATGCTCATTTCCCCACTCCTTGTAGTTGGCTAACCTGCTCTCTACATTAGGGTGCCGCTGTGGGGACTTATCACTGTGTAGTCTTTGTCCTTGCTGTAATTGCCCTCTCGGTACGTCGCCTCCCACCACACCCCACAACCACCATGCACCCCCGCCACCCACCCAACGTCAGCCCCCTCATGACAGCCCGGCGCGGTGCTCTAGTGGGGGGGGGCTCTCCTGAGACCTGCTGATCGGCCCCTGAGGTCCGCCAGCGTAGAGGAGCGTGTCCTAGTTAAAGCAGTACCAGGAGGGACACCCAGACTGAGACAGATACCACTGCCTGCCTGTGCCCAGCCTCTCTCCCGCTCTCTCTAACGACACTCACTTCTGTATCAGAGTATCAGACAAAGTCCAGGGATTGAGTCCATGAAAAAATGTACCATATTGAAAGTAGGCCCCTTGTTAAGTATTAACATGTGTTTTTTAATGCATTTCTTTATGTTTTTGCATTTCATTATCTTGGTTGATGACGTTTTTTTTGCTGAATTCAATTGTGTATGAAAGCATTTGGACATTTTCATGTGGGCGTGACATAAAACGGTATCATAATTATGGTGAAAATATATACAGAAATAAAATTGCACGTAAACCATTCGACTGTACACTTATACTAATTATACTGTTACATTGTACATCTATTTTACTGGAATGCAAAAACGGAAAAAAATATAGATATTTTAGTATTCATAAAATGAAGCATAATAAAGCCGCTACGCACAGGCTACCTCTTTAACTTATAGAGGATGCAATACATGTGTACCTTAAGACCTACACGTATCACAGATTATGCATTTAGCACAACTCAGACATAACATTCGAGGCTCTCTTGACGTTCTAAGAAGTCAAATGGCGCCATCTACTGTCCATTACAGACTGAAAACAACTCATCTACAGCTTCTCTGTCCTACTTTCTCCCAAGAAAAGGATACTTGAGAACATAAAACTCTCAAAGATGATTTTTTTCTTTGCATTTGTACATGCTGTCTTTTATCATCACGGTGAAAATAAATATCGGGGGCCGGTGAAAGGAGGGAGTTTGGCCACGTGAAACTTGACTTGGAACGCAACCGTATGAGACAAATAATTATTAGTGCTTCACTGTAACACCGACCTCTGTTAGTTGACTGGATAAACTGAATTAATAAATAAATGGTTCTTTACAGAGAGCGTGACCCCGCCCCCCTGGTCGCCAACCCCGTGCTGCTGTGCTCCTGCTCTGGTAATCGATGTGTCAGCGTTTTCACGGACGGCTGCAGGGTTCAGCACGCAACCCGCTTGGTAAGGGTTAACGTGGCAGGGAAAGGGGAAGACATTATGGCAGACTCTCACTGTGGCGGGAACTCTGGTAGAACGCGCCACCTCCCTCTGACCCGTGTCTGCCTCTCCCCTACGAGAGCCAACCAGGTCCGACACTTGTGGATGTCCGAGGGGGAACGTGCGTCTCGGCCACTGTCGCTGACCAGCACCCTCACAGCCTTGACACTTCCCCATGTCCCAAATTTAGCCCTCTCGCCCCTTGTGAGGAGCCGAGGGGCAATCTGATGGCAGTTGTGATGATGGGGAGATTTTAGAGGGAGCCGTAGACAGAGCCTGTTGTAACCTCTCAGTGACCAAGGTCCTCCAACCCGCTAAACTCCCACATCAGCCCTCAGGCTAGAGGGGATACAGCCGGACAACAGGCGGGCAAGTGCACGTATAGGACTAGATTATGCCTTTATCGCAAAACATACAAAAACACACACAGACACGTAGGAAAACAATGTGTGTGAGATATTAGCGATGCGCATACGAGTGTGCACAGAGTACACACATCGCACACGCAGGCATACAAGCACAGACTATACAAATACACCCACCCACACATACACGCACACACACGCACGCACGCACACACGTGCGGGACAAAAACAGACATCGCACTGCTGTATCCACATCTACAAGCCTTGGAGGAGTTTTTCTGGGGGTATTTTAGGTCTCCTGTGGGACCTGGAGCGAGTGAGCTGTAGCTATAGCTCACAGAGGATCCCAGTCAAGGACACGAGCAACATCACTCACCCGCCATTACTTCCTCGTATTTAAAAGATGGAGGCTGTGGGGCTACCTGGGGGGGCCGTATATACCCATCCAGGGAGCCGAGGCTGGCAGGGAGGCCCGGTGATTTCAGGGTCCGAGGGTGTGTTGAGAGAGCTAAAGGAGAGCTGGGCGGTGGGAGAGACGGAGGGCTTTCTATGTCAGGCAGTGTTGCCAGGTTTTATGGCGGAATATTTTTGCTGTCAGAGTTGGATAAGGAATCGCCATAAGGAGAGGAACAGGGATACGAGCCTCGAGGGCCACGCTGTCTACTGATTGTGTTTACGGTTGACTTTCAATCATTTACTGTAGGTACAGTAGAAATACAATAAATCTACAACTTTAATGAATCAATTAAGTGGGCAATGGAAGCACTGGGCTAAGATAGTTGTGTCGTCTACCAGCTCTCACAGTCTCAAGTCAGAATGAGACGTTATTCTGTTTTTCTCAAACGTCAAATATCAAAGTTGTTCCAAACGTTGAATTTCAAAGTGTTTAAGGTTAAGTTTAGCCATTTACTTTGAATTTTTAAGGTTAGGCATTAACTCTGAATGGTTAAGGTTGGGTTAAGGTTTGGGATAGGCTTAAAACAAAAATATTTAAAAAGGCAAAAGAAAAACGTTCTATTACTGGATTTGAACTTGCAACTGTCGGAATCAGTGGCAAATGCTTATCCCCATCCACAACCACCTCCACCATCCTCATCCACAACCACCTCCACCATCCTCATCCACAACCACCTCCACCATCCTCATCCACCTCCACCATCCTCATCCACAACCACCTCCACCATCCTCATCCACAACCACCATCACCATCCTCATCCACAACCACCTCCACCATCCTCATCCACAACCACCTCCACCATCCTCATCCACAACCACCACCCACCATCCTCATCCACAACCACCTCCACCATCCTCATCCACAACCACCTCCACCATCCTCATCCACAACCACCTCCACCATCCTCATCCACAACCACCTCCACCATCCTCATCCACAACCACCATCACCATCCTCATCCACAACCACCTCCACCATCCTCATCCACAACCACCTCCACCATCCTCATCCACCTCCACCATCCTCATCCACAACCACCATCACCATCCTCATCCACAACCACCTCCACCATCCTCATCCACAACCACCATCACCATCCTCATCCACAACCACCATCACCATCCTCATCCACAACCACCTCCACCATCCTCATCCACAACCACCTCCACCATCCTCATCCACAACCACCTCCACCATCCTCATCCACAACCACCTCCACCATCCTCATCCACAACCACCTCCACCATCCTCATCCACAACCACCATCACCATCCTCATCCACAACCACCTCCACCATCCACAACCACCTCCACCATCCTCATCCACCATCACCATCGTCATCCACAACCACCATCACCATCCTCATCCACAACCACCTCCACCATCCTCATCCACAACCACCATCACCATCCTCATCCACAACCACCTCCACCATCCTCATCCACAACCACCTCCACCATCCTCATCCACAACCACCTCCACCATCCTCATCCACAACCACCTCCACCATCCTCATCCACAACCACCTCCACCATCCTCATCCACAACCACCTCCACCATCCTCATCCACAACCACCTCCACCATCCTCATCCACAACCACCTCCACCATCCTCATCCACAACCACCTCCACCATCCTCATCCACAACCACCTCCACCATCCTCATCCACAACCACCTCCACCATCCTCATCCACAACCACCTCCACCATCCTCATCCACAACCACCTCCACCATCCTCATCCACAACCACCATCACCATCCTCATCCACAACCACCTCCACCATCCTCATCCACAACCACCTCCACCATCCTCATCCACAACCACCTCCACCATCCTCATCCACAACCACCTCCACCATCCTCATCCACAACCACCTCCACCATCCTCATCCACAACCACCATCACCATCCTCATCCACAACCACCTCCACCATCCTCATCCACAACCACCATCCTCATCCACAACCACCTCCACCATCCTCATCCACCATCCTCATCCACAACCACCTCCACCATCCTCATCCACAACCACCATCACCATCCTCATCCACAACCACCATCACCATCCTCATCCACAACCACCATCCTCATCCACAACCACCATCCTCATCCACAACCACCATCCTCATCCACAACCACCTCCACCATCCTCATCCACAACCACCTCCACCATCCTCATCCACAACCACCTCCACCATCCTCATCCACAACCACCTCCACCATCCCCATCCACAACCACCTCCACCATCCTCATCCACAACCACCTCCATCATCCTCATCCACAACCACCTCCACCATCCTCATCCACAACCACCATCACCATCCTCATCCACAACCACCATCCTCATCCACAACCACCATCCTCATCCACAACCACCATCCTCATCCACAACCACCATCCTCATCCACAACCACCTCCACCATCCTCATCCACCTCCACCATCCTCATCCACAACCACCTCCACCATCCTCATCCACAACCACCTCCACCATCCTCATCCACAACCACCTCCACCATCCCCATCCACAACCACCTCCACCATCCCCATCCACAACCACCTCCACCATCCCCATCCACAACCACCTCCACCATCCCCATCCACAACTGAAACCTACAGAAGGCAACAGCGCTCACTGTTGCCCCTAGTGGCCCGGTTTCCATGTCATCTCCCGACAGCCTGAGATACAAGTCCAATCCTGACTTGTATCGCAGCTGGCCTGGCTGATTGGTTGTTTGAGCTGGCGTGTAATATCATTTCCAATATGAATCATTATTGAATATTAACACCTTTTACAAAGAAAATGGTGGATATCGCTAAACAAAACTGAGGATCGGCTGGATTTCTTGAAGGTAAAATATGACCTAAAGCACATGTGTCAAACTCATTCCGCGGACGGCCAAGTGTCTGCGGGTTTTCGCTCCTCCCTTGTACTTGACTGATGAATTACGGTCACTGATCAGTAAGGAACTCCCCTCACACACTCACCTAAGCAATACCAGCCGAATCCTAACTTGAGAATAGCATGCATAACTCTGACTTTGGAGTGAAATTCATGCAAGGTCCTCATGTCAGGACACGTAACCCACTGGGCGAAGACGTCAGTTCAGCATCTAGTTTTGATTTATATTTGATGAAGTTGTCAATAACATGAATTCAATGTGAAATCAACATACATTTGATCCAAGTCATTGGATTTAGGTTTAAAAAAATATAAAAAATTCCTTTACATTGATGACTTGTTGCAAATCCAATCAGTTTTCCACGTTGATTCAACGTCATCACATTACATTTTGTCGTTGAAATGACGTAAAAACAACGATTCAACAAGTTTGTACCCAGTGGGGAACTATTGGATGGCTAGTCAACAATGCACCAGACCGGCTTACGATAACGACAGGCTCACCGAACGTCGGTCTCTCCTGACAGACAACAAACTGACGTTATGATTCCTGACAAGACATTCACCTTCCCCCAGCCAAATAAAAACACTGCAAGTGTACTTCCTGTGAGGGAGGATATGAGTCGATTTAGTCAAATGTGAGGTCCGTTTCTGAGTGTAACAGACACGGGGCCAGAGTGTGTGTGTGACAGAGTGAGAGGAGATCGGACTCTATCCCGTCCTAACCTGGACTACTCTGACACCCCACACACACACACACACACACACACACACACACACACACACACACACACACACACACACACACACACACACACACACACACACACACACACACACACACACACACACACACACACACACACACACACACACACACACACGTCCCATCCACTCCTCTCTCTCTCCTGTCAGGGTAGGGCCACCACAGAGCAGGTATATCAGCTCAATTATGATGATGGCAAAGAGTGATTGCATTTTGCCTCTCACCCATTTTAATAAGTCTGGCCCGTCACAGAGGGAGGGAGAGACGGAGGGAGAGAGGGAGAGAGAGAAAAGGAGAGAGAATGATGGAGAGAGAGAGGGAGAGAGAAAGTGAGAGATAAAGACAGGGAGAAAGTGAGAAGGAGAGAGAGAGATAGGGAGGGGAGTAAGAGACAGGCGACGGATGGGTGGCTCATCTCTAGCCAGCTAACAGCATCCCAGATGCCAGTCAACCGGATGGTATCAAACATCTCCACAGTGAACACACCATGAAATAATCTATACCTACAGGAAGTCAATTAAAAAGAGCCAGGGGAGATTAAGAGCAGCATGACAAGCGTTCCACTGGGCCACGGGTTCGCCTGGTGGCACCACGTTGTGTGTGTGTATACATGTGTGTGTGTGCGCATGGTGGGGGGACCAACCTCTCTCCAGCATCGCTGAACCCCCTTTTAAAAGCCCCCTCATGCATATTTAAAAGGCCCTCAGCAGCCGGCAGCTCCGACACAAGTTTGCAAACCATGTGCCTGTTTGTACTGAGAGGGGGGCTCACTCCGGATATCAATTAACTCAAACGCTGTCACTCTGATTGCCCGCTCAATGGAGGGACATCCCATTCCCCTCTACACTTCAACTCAGCTTTGTGTCAACCCACACAGCGCCAACCATCTCTCACACTTCCGCTCATCCTCCCCTCCTCTATCTCTCCTTCTGCCCTCCCTCCTACCGACTCTCACTCCCTCTATCTTTATCAACCCATATCCTTCTTGCCCTCTTTCCCTTCACTCCTACCGCCCTCTCTCGATCTCTCTCCCTCTCTCTCTCTCTCCCTCTCTCTTTCACTCCCACTCCCCGTCTCTCCGTCTCTCAAGCAGCGATAACTGAATGCACAAATTACTCTCCCCTCCACCTTTAACTCCCACTAAATCTTTCCCCTTTTCCACTTTGCTGAGCCGGGATATTTTATTCCTCCATCAAATATGCATCCCATTAATTAAGTTAAATTACTCCTGACTGCCAAATATCCGCTGCCCCAATGGGTGTCAACACAGAAATGCATGAACGTGAACCTGCAATGACACGGCCGCACACTTAAACATGAGTTACAGCCTTCCTCCGCTTCCATCCGCGGGCATATTACCAGACACTTCAGGAGTGCTGGAATTAAGCACTGTTCTCTCCTTCCTCTCCCGGCTTTTAATAAGTGCACAGTGGATGGCACACACACTTTTGACAAAGAGAGGAACTGATATTTTAATTATACACTTTTTTCTCTCTGTTCTCTACCCTCTCTCTCTCTCTCTCTCACCCTCCTCTTCATCGTTTAATTGCTGTGGTTAATCACTCATTAACCCCCCCCCCCCCCACTCCCCCTATTGGTGCGCAACTCCTATATCTACCTATGACAGGATTAGCTCGATGGAATCAATCGCTTGGATTTTATCTCTCGAAAAAGGGATTTCTTCTCTTTAAACTAGGAGATTTGTTTCTGAGCCACAGCAGAGATTGTTGTTTTTCCTATGCATTAACTGCATATAAATCTTTGATAGTCGCAATTCAACACGGGTTTCGTTCAACTTACAGACATCCCCATAATACCTAAGTGCATGTGTTATTGTGTGCCATTTGCTATCCCCTTATACCAACACACAAAGAGAGCAATGCAATACTTTCTCTCCCTCTCCTCATCTTCCTCCATCTCTCTCGCTCTCCACCCTCTTCATCTTCCTTCCTCTCGCTCTCTTTTCTCACCATTCTCACCCCAGACATCCCTATAGGAGCTGTTTTGTTGTGTATAAAACTACCTCGAGACATCAGGTCCACTCGTTTCGTCTGGTGAGACGGAGGTCCCTGTGTGTCGTGATTGGGAGTGACGTGTGCCAGACAGGCACCAAGCGGGGGGACACACAAACATACTCACACGGGCATTGAGCCTTTGGAAACTAGCCAAGCTCTCCCTTTCACTCAGAGCGAAGGCCAGAGGAGAATGCCGATATTTAAAGGATATCATGAACAGACTTTTCCAAAATGTCTAAGTGAACCAATAAAGCATGCCATTTCAGGGTGGAGAATTTTGTTGTGTGGTTAATTTTGCGCTTAACCACACAACAAGGCTGCAATTACATTTACAGACAACCCCCTTCCATAAATCTCTATCATGATCATAACCCATTACAGCTTTCTACGCAAGTTTTCGTTGCAGAATAGGGTACGGTGTAGCAAAGCCAATTGACTCCAACAGACCCATCCATACTCAGCCGGTGACAATGCAGCCTCTTTTGCTGATGTGATGAGCGTAACCAGCCCTCCAGAGTGTATGTGCTGAGTTAGCTGCTTTAGCTAAAACACTGATCCTGCCGTTTATGGCGTCCGGCTTTGTTTGATTGTTTTCATTTGATTAAAAGGGGAATGTTTTGATTATAAAGCCCCTCAGCCCCCATTCCGAAGCCACTAAAGAGCCTGACCGTTAACTGTCTGAGGATCTTATTAAGAGGTAGGCCTTAAAGGGTGGATGAGTTCAGAAAGAGAGCGTACGTATGCCAGATACAAAAGAGATGCTCAGTTGGGCCCATTCAGCCAATACAAAAACATACTCACAAATATGAGACCGACACAACACTTTCCCCCTAAAGTTGTCACAAAGTGTCATTTGTAATCTGGTATTGGAAAAGAGGTTTGGGGTCGCATTACTAAGAGTAACATTGCTTCGTTTTGATTAACAGGTCTAGGACGGTCCCAGCTCATTAAATTATGATGGCTCTGATTGAATATCTCCTCAATAGCTGCATGCCTTATACCAGCATATAGGTCAGTGGAATATACTGTCAAATCTAACGCAAACTGACTGTGAAATATGTGCAAACTGTGTTACATATTGCATACGTCTATTATAGATACTGTGTGTGTGTGTGTGTGTGTGTGTGTGTGTGTGTGTGTGTGTGTGTGTGTGTGTGTGTGTGTGTGTGTGTGTGTGTGTGTGTGTGTGTGTGTGTGTGTTTCTTCTGCGAAAACATTAATTTTACCAACATGAGCCCAAGGCTACTAAACACATCCAATCTATTATGGGGGTGCTTTATCGTGTTATGGCGGGCTAACGGGCTGTAAACCTGTCCCGGTCATAAAGAAGGATCGCGGCGCACACAAGAAGTCAGAAACATAACCCTGAGCTCTCCAAGCAGACGCACCCCTCCTCGTTATCATCCAAACAGCTCTGTCACATACTTAACCTTTTCAGACCAGCCTTTCTGCATTCTTTTCCAAATGACCTTTCGCGTTACTTATTTCATTTTCCGATAATGCCGCACTAAATAAAGTTAAGCGAATCAAAGCCAAATGTGTTTGTTTTGGTCGATAAGGATCGCGCACGCTAACTGACATGATAGTGAAGATGGGTAACAAAACAGTAAACATTGATACTTCTTTTAATGTGGATAAACGCCATGTGTGTTTCTGATGTGGGGGGGGGGGGGGGGCAATTAGTTGTTTTTCATATACACAGGACAACATGACCTAAAAAGCACACAAAAAAATCCAGAGTTGAGTAGAAGCGAGGAAAAATGTCTATTCAATCACGATACAAGCTAATTTAGAACTTTTTCTAACGGTTGCAAATGAATTATGCAAACATAACGCGGCTTGTGGTGTCTGGCTTGTTGGGAGTAAATATTCAATGTTTACATCTGTTATGTGATAATGAATTCAGTGTTTTTGTATACCATTTCGCTCCGCTTGCACATGGGTGGGGGATCCTTTTCGTTCACACGAACCTATATCATTTACTAAGGCAATGAGCTTTCAAATGTCATCTCCTCACATAAGAACAGAGCTATAGCCTGGGTGTTGTACTTTCAGACACAATCCAAAGCCTAAACAGTGAGAAAGAGAGAGCGCTTCACACCAGAGTGGAAATCCGACGAAGTCGCTAATGCACATGATGATTAAGTGTAACTCAAATACCGACTGTGTTGTTCACCGACCTGACAGGCCGTAATTTCCTGTATTATATTCGCCGGTTTTAATTGCACGCCACCAACACCCCTCTGACACGTTATGAAGCGATGATGTACAATTATTTCGGGGGCGGCGGAGAGATCGGGGGAGTGACGTTGTAATCGCTCTCAGAGGGATCCCTTTCTTCATCTGCAACGGCCATTAACGTTAAAATGGGGGAGAGAAAAAGAAACACAGAAAAATAGTCAGACTTAAAAAAACAGATTCTGTTTGAGGATTAAAGAGTATCACGTCAGGGAGGAAGAGGAGTGGGAGGAGAACACACAATGGAGGGGCTGAGTTAAGTGACGGCTTTCTCTGGATAAGCAGAGCGCTAAGATGCTCCTGTCCTGTCCTGTCAAAGCCCGGGCCTCACACACACACACACACGCGTGCACATACACACACGTGTGCACACACACACACACGCATGCATGCAAACACACTGGAACAGGCCTGGGCATTAAGGCATACTACAGAGGATGAGCCGGTGGAAGGGAGGGGAGGGCGGAACTGAACTGATGGGGCTATTCTGGGACCAGCAGAAGACACACTCACAGACGGGGAGACACAAAAGCCTGACACGAGCCAGCCCTATCCTGTTCCATTCAAATCACATGACACCAACATGAAATTATGACTAAATATACTCACTCCGGACTCGGCTACTAAGTCAACGGAGGGAGGGGGGGGACTCTCAGATACCGGAAAGACGGACAACTTTTCTGGGAGATGGAGAGAGAAACTGTTAAAGTTTAAACTAGAGCTAGTAGACAGACGGGTAGTTCCAACTATAGTGGCCGTCTGGCTGATATGATATGATAGAACCAGGTCCAATGGGAGGACCATCCAGGATGCTGTTAATACTTCCAACGCCTTGGCCCCCAGATATTAAACCAATGCTTCACAGCGTTTAGACTCCTGATGCATAATTTAACACCTACAAACAGCACTGGCCGTCCACGGCATCTTTGGGGAGGTTGAGGCGAGAGCATTGGGGACATGGGGGGGAGTGGTGAGGGTAGAGGATGCTGAAATGCTGAATCCAGGGCCTTTTGGGAGGAGAGAACATGATGGAGGAGAGGAAGGGAGTGCTCATTAAATGGCCCACTGTGGACCGACACACACCACACACAGAGAAAAGACAAGAAACAGCCTTGTGTGTAAAATTCTTTTTTTTCCAATTAAATACAGTATGAGGTATCTTGCCGTACTGTATGTGCTAGGGGGGGCAATTTGTGTTTTTCTGCTGTTTTTGCAGGTTGTTTTTATGGCCAGTTTAGGACTACATCAATCAGTTAGGAGATGTCATTGCTGCAAGATTCAGTATTTTAATTCTTAAAAGTCTAAGCCGTTGGGGGGGTGGTGTTCTGAGCTGACATATGGAATTGTTATAAGATGGTCATACCATGGATCAATTAGCTATTTGATTCTGTATGTTAGGACCCCTTTAGTTATCAAAAAAATAGATGTCATTTATTTTGTTGAAAATATTTTATTTGGTCTTTACTACTTATAGCCCATAGAAATGCATTATAGGCCATAGAAATACATAACACATTCATAAATGGCTAAAAAAAGACAGTTAAAAAATACATCAGGGGCCTCCTGAGTGGCGCAGCGGTCTAAGGCACTGCGTCGGAGTGCTTGAGGCATCACTACAGACCCGGGTTCGATCTCGGCTGTGTCGCAACCTGCCGTGACCGGGAGACCCATAAAGCGGTGCACAATTGGCCCAGGATCGTCCGCATTAGGGCAGGGTTTGGCCAGCCAGGATGTCCTTGTCCCATCGCGCTCTAGCGACTCCTTGTGGCGGGCCGGGCGCATGCACGCTGACTTTGGTCGCCAGTTGTACGGTGTTTCCTCCGACACTTTGGTGCGGCTGGCTCCCGGGTTAAGCGAGCGCTGTGTCAAGAAGCAGTGTGGCTTGGCAGGTTCATGTTTCGGAGGACGCACGGCTCTCGACCTTTGCCTCTCCCAAGTCCGTACGAGAGTTGCAGCGATGGGACAAGACTAACTACCAATTGGATATCACGAAATTTGGGAGAAAAGGAAAAAATATATGTATATACAATTAAGAAAAATATACCCCCAAAAAATGTACTTGCTGTAAAAAGCAGAGGATATCAGCTAAGAGACGTGTCTCTGAAAGACAAGAAAGACACAACAAAAGAAAAAGGACCAGAAACGGAAAAGCGAGTAACTGTTAGCTGAAAAAAGGGAGAGAGAGAGAGAGAGAGAGAGGGTGTAAAGGCATGGTGTACACACAACACAGCCTACCTATACGGAACAGCCTTCTCACGTTTGATTGGCAGCTGGGTCAGAGGTGCCTATCTGTCCTGGCCTTGATTTGCATTTGTTAATTAAATGCCACAACAATATGATCTTTAACTATCAACAACTTCCCAGAGTCCTCAGCGGAGACGAGCAGCCCTCCGAGGCTCTCGGCTCAGCTAAAGTGAGGTGGACAGCAGAGGTGCACCGCATCGCAGCCACGGAGCTCACCGGTGGGAGCGCCAATCGATTGGCGCAGGGAGAAAGACCACGCGCGTGTTTGGATCGAGTTAAACAACGCCGCTGCTGCTGCTGCTGCTGCTGCTCCTCAACATTCTAACGAGAGCAGGATGAGCTCGCTCTGTGATAGCAATGGGAAGTGAATGAACAGACTACTGGTAAACGTTACATTGGCTTGTCTCACAAAGCAGGGAAGTCATGTAGAACCATAGAAATAGAACTACTGATGAATGTTCCAGTCAAATTGCCATGGTCTGAGGGGCTTGGTACATTCCAGTAATTGTATCTCTGTGTGTAAAAACCACCACATTTTGCTAAACATATGAATTTCAATTTTGTAGTTCCAGAAACTTGAGAAACTTAAATTAACACTTCAGCTATTGTAATCAAGATGATAAATCGTAATAATGAGAAACGATTTCATTAGATAAAGAGGGTTTTGTTTCGCAAAATATCACCTCACCCAGTGTGTGCAACAGAATGCCTAATGGCCAGCCTACATTGTAATCTCACTTTCTAGGTCAGCCCAAACCGAAAAAGGGAAATTGCATTAACTGAGACACGAACAACCATTAGCAACAGCTCTGCATTCAGATTAGCCACATATATGTGGGCCTATATTATCTCATCTGGATACTTTAGGAAGAGAGAGTATGTCTACTTTGGCCTTAATGAGGGTGTTTCTGGTCTGTTCTTTGTTTGCTGCTCTTTAGTCAAGAGGAAAGTTGCCACGGTGATCAGTCAGTAGTGAGCGCGCGCACACACACACACACACACACACACACACACACACACACACACACACACACACACACACACACACACACACACACACACACACACACACACACACACACACACACACACACACACACACACACGGCCGATTTGTCACCAGTGTCTGGCTCAGGCGGGAGATAGCTCCTCCATCCGCATGATTTGTGAAACCAGAAGCTGTATTTAGTAGACTCATTTAAAGGAAGTCAGGCACATTGGAGAACTGTGTTCGTTCTGTCTGTCTGTCTGTCTGTCTGTCTGTCTGTCTGTCTGTCTGTCTGTCTGTCTGTCTGTCTGTCTGTCTGTCTGTCTGTCTGTCTGTCTGTCTGTCTGTCTGTCTGTCTGTCTGTCTGTCTGTCTGTCTGTCTGTCTGTCTGTCTGCCTGTCTGCCTGTCTGCCTCTGCCTGTCTGCCTGTCTGCCTGTCTGCCTGTCTCACACACAGCTAAAGCCTTTTCCCCAATTGCTATAAATGTGTTAGGGTTGACCAAGTGAATATGTGCACACATACACACATTTGGGCACTTGTGTGTGTGTGTGTGTGTGTGTGCAGGGCTTGTGAAACACAAGTCTTTTTCCTCATTAGAGGTAGCTGTGCTTAACAACAATCTGTTTTCCCTTCTGTAAAACGTTTGTGAACGGCGGCGGCGACTAAAACACGCGGTCATTCCACTCGACTGTGGCAGAAGGAAAACGGAGCAGCCGAACTAAACGGAAGACATTTAAACAGTTTACACGGAAGCATTGAGGGAGCCTAAATAACTACACGCCCTCATCTCTGTATCACAGAGGCGCAGAGAGCGTGGTACAAGCTGAAGGTCCTGCTATCTAGCACATTTCCAAATGACACAGAAACAGTCCTACATGTCCATGTGAACACAGTAGGATGGTAGGAAGATCAAGCATGGGAATGAAACCAACTGAACGGAGCTTGGCCTAAATGCAGTACGAAAGAGACGCAGAAGCATTTTAAGTTTTATAGGCCCTGCGCTGTCGCGCTATAAATGTTGACTATGGTGAGACGTGACAGATTGTATTGGAACATATCACAATAAGAGAAAAAAAGAATGGTTTGCAGAGCAAGAGGATCTTTTTCCTGTGATCCAACCTAAATGGCAAAAATGACTTAAAAACCCAATAAGACAGTAGCAACGTAAAAGGGAAACAAATGTTTCGTCTTAAGTTCAGATAGTACCTTGCGGTTTCCTTCCGTTTCTGACCTTTTTTCTTCCGTTTGGAACTCAATGAACCCAACCCAGGCATCCCCAGTTGAAAAGGTAGTGACTAGTCACGGACTGTGCTACTCACCCACAGATGTGGCACTTGTACTCTCTCATGCCCAGGTGTCTCTTCACGTGGTTCCTGGCGTCACCCAGCTGGGCGGTGGCAAAGTTGCAGATTTTGCACTTGAATGGCTTCGATCCTGCAGAACAATAAGTGAAGTCAATTGATCCTACTTTATCTATTGGGGGAAAAAACACACAAATGACTATAAACAGTATAATAAAAAGCAAGTAGTGGTTGTAGATGTAGTGGTGAAGGTAGAGTAGAGCCATAAGGCCAGGGGGGGGGGGGGGGCGACATGGAGGCACATTCTTTAATAACATTCAAACGGAAAGATCTTTGCACAATTGCAGAGATGGTGAGACTGAACGATGACGCGGTGAATTCTTGTTGTTAGTCAGGTTGTTGAAATTTGGAACATTCTTCACTGCTACTGTGCTATTTTACTGCCCAAGATCGACTGTAAAACAACCAGACACCCTGAGGCCAGGACATAGATCAAAACGATGAAATAAGCTAGTTGAGAGAATGCCAAGAGGGTGCAAAGCTGTTATGAAGGCAACGGGTGGCCACTTTGAAGAATGTCAAATATAACATATTTTTGGGGGGATACTACATGTATGACTCCATGTGTGTTATTTCGTAGTTTTCTACATTATTCTACATTGTAGAAAATAGTCCAAATAAAGAAAAATCCTTGAATGAGTAGGTGTGTCCAAACCTTTGACTGGTACTGTATAAAAAAACACATGCTCCTACAGTGAGTACATGGCTTTTCTCTCCTTCAATCTCCTCCTCACCATCTTTCCCTGTCGCTCTCTCCATCTCTCTCTTCCCTACTCTTCCTTCTTTTGCTTCTGGATGCGTAAATTGGGATACCAAAGGTCAGGCAGGACACGTAAATCCATTTTGTGTGCACTCACTACCAGGTTCCATCATTAAAAGCGCTAATCACTCTGCCTGGCTTTGCAGGGAGGTATCCTTCTAATTATTCTCGTTAATAAAATGGGGAGGGTGGGGTGGCAGTGGCGTTTGAGAGAGTGGCACAGTCTCTGCCCGCCATTTGTCATTTAAGAGCAGCAGAGCGAGTGAGGGGGCTGCTATGGATCGTCAGCGCCCATGATGGCCACACCACCCCCTAGGCTAATAGAACACACTGACTGGGGAAGGCCTGTTCAATCAAACAAGCGCTGCAGCATGCCACGGAATAGTACTGTAGCATTGTAAATATGCCCCAAAATAATAGTCCAATGATGTTTCAGTTAGACTAGTTATAACATTTAAGCATAAGTCAACTCATGAACGCAACAACAGTGCTATTTTTCCCAAATGAATTGAACCCCAGCCTTTATTTCTTTGTGTAGAATATACACAAGATGTGTATGCAACTACAAGTAAGGGCCATTCATGTCGATGGTTCCGCATAGACTAGGGCCAGGTCCCATGCAGACAGACTAGGGCCAGGTCCCATGCAGACAGACTAGGGCCAGGTCCCATGCAGACAGACTAGGGCCAGGTCCCATGCAGACAGACTCGGGGCAGGTCCCATGCAGACAAACTAGGGCAGGTCCCATGCAGACAGACTAGGGGCAGGTCCCATGCAGACAGACTAGGGGCCAGATCCTATGCAGATAGACTAGGGGCCGGGTCCCATGCAGACAGACTATGGGCCAGGTCCCATGCAGACAGACTAGGGCCAGGTCCCATGCAGACAGACTAGGGCCAGGTCCCATGCAGACAGACTAGGGCCGGGTCCCATGCAGACAGACTAGGGCCGGGTCCCATGCAGACAGACTAGGGCCGGGTCCCATGCAGACAGACTAGGGCCGGGTCCCATGCAGACAGACTAGGGCCAGGTCCCATGCAGACAGACTAGGGCCAGGTCCCATGCAGACAGACTAGGGCCAGGTCCCATGCAGACAGACTAGGGCCGGGTCCCATGCAAACTGACAGACTAGGGCCGGGTCCAATGCAGACAGACTAGGGCCAGGTCCCATGCAGACAGACTAGGGCCAGGTCCCATGCAGACAGACTAGGGCCAGGTCCCATGCAGACAGACTAGGGCCAGGTCCCATGCAGACAGATTAGGGCCAGGTCCCATGCAGACACACTAGGGCCAGGTCCCATGCAGACAGACTAGGGCCAGGTCCCATGCAGACAGATTAGGGCCAGGTCCCATGCAGACAGACTAGGGCCAGGTCCCATGCAGACAGACTAGGGCCAGGTCCCATGCAGACAGACTAGGGCCAGGTCCCATGCAGACAGACTAGGGCCAGGTCCCATGCAGACACACTAGGGCCAGGTCCCATGCAGACACACTAGGGCCAGGTCCCATGCAGACAGACTAGGGCCAGGTCCCATGCAGACAGACTAGGGCCAGGTCCCATGCAGACAGACTAGGGCCAGGTCCCATGCAGACAGACTAGGGCCAGGTCCCATGCAGACAGACTAGGGCCAGGTCCCATGCAGACAGATTAGGGCCAGGTCCCATGCAGACAGACTAGGGCCAGGTCCCATGCAGACAGACTAGGGCCAGGTCCCATGCAGACAGACTAGGGCCAGGTCCCATGCAGACAGACTAGGGCCAGGTCCCATGCAGACAGACTAGGGCCAGGTCCCATGCAGACAGACTAGGGCCAGGTCCCATGCAGACAGACTAGGGCCAGGTCCCATGCAGACAGACTAGGGCCAGGTCCCATGCAGACAGACTAGGGCCAGGTCCCATGCAGACAGACTAGGGCCAGGTCCCATGCAGACACACTAGGGCCAGGTCCCATGCAGACAGACTAGGGCCAGGTCCCATGCAGACAGACTAGGACCAGGTCCCATGCAGACAGTCTAAAGCAGCAGTTCTCCAGTATGACACACTAATCTGACAGGAAACCTTCTATAATATACCCGCTATGCAATCCGCTCTCCCAGTGAATATCCCAAGACTCATTGCAATATGTGTGTGTGTGTGTGTGTGTGTGTGTGTGTGTGTGTGTGTGTGTGTGTGTGTGTGTGTGTGTGTGTGTGTGTGTGTGTGTGTGTGCTTATTTCAGGGGCAGCCACTGATTTGATTAAGCACTTTGTGTAGATGACTAATTTGTTCATACACGGTTCACTTGCCGTGAGCTGGAAGTACGACGCGTTGAATTCTAAGCTGGTAACGAAGACGGAAAGGCACACGCGTGCTAACAAGGCCTGCAAACAGGCGAGGGGGGGGGCGTTAAAACACATGAGCGCCGGTGAATCGGGCCTCTTCTCTTAGCATTGATACACACCCCTATGATGCGCTCCCCAAAACAAACACACGCCCAAGCCGAGGTGAAGCGAGTGACAGGCGCAGAGGGAGAGGATCTGGCCAGTATGAGACATGGCAGGAGGAGATGGATGCAGCATCCCTCCCTTCTCACGTCTCACCATGTTAATACTCCACTTAAACAGCCTCCATGAAACTGAAATTGACCATCAATGCAGTCTCTCTCTCTCTCTCTCTCTCTCTCTCTCTCTCTCTCTCTCTCTCTCTCTCTCTCTCTCTCTCTCTCTCTCTCTCTCTCTCTCAGACAGCTCTCAATTGAAAAAGTCTCTCAAAATGCTCCTCTCCTCTCCTCAAAGCCTTACTTGTTAGCCTCATTTTCAGAATGTTCAAGGGATACTTCAGGATTTTGGCAATGCTAGCAGATACCCATAGACTATCAGTCATTGCATTAACGCTAGTTAGCATTAGCTTGCAAAAACGACCTCTCTTCCTTCACACTGGACACAGAGACATAAACATGGTATCCACAAGTTCATCTGACTCTGGGGGTGTAGATAAAGGACATGATTGCCAAAATACCGGCAAAATGGCAAACCCGTTTTAAAACATATTTAAAGGGACCGATTTGTTTTCCAGTGTTGAATTTTCTCATCAAATATTGTGGGAACATAATATCCATGTCTGTCTACCACCCCAGGATAACGTTTTTTATCAAGAGAGGCCTGATCAGACATCGTACAGCCAGACCAACACATACAAACCAAGCTCCTGCAACTAGTTTTGTTTACACCTTCAGATACTCAGTGTGTGTGTGTGTGTGTGTGTGTGTGTGTGTGTGTGTGTGTGTGTGTGTGTGTGTGTGTGTGTGTGTGTGTGTGTGTGTGTGTGTGTGTGTGTGTGTGTGTGTGTGTGTGTGTGTGTGTGTGTGTGTGTGTGTGTGTATTTGGCAAGTGTGTGTGGTGATTATGTGTGTGTGCCCATTACTTCAAGCCACCCCAGGCCTCAGAAGGTCAGACAGCTCTATCAATTGAAAAAGTGACCAATTTAGCTCAAAATGCAAATCCAGTTGCATCCTCATTGGCAAAATGTAAGTGGGTTTTTTTTCAGGGGACAAATTGACAAAAATGCGTGCAGCCTCCCACCATCTCCTGATTTCACTGATTAATCAAGTAAATAAAAATCTTGGTTTAATTAAAACCATCTGGACGTGCTCCCAGTCCAAACACCGGCGGACCCCACAGTCCTGTTTCACAGCACTGGAAGAAGTGTACACGATAAATGACCACATACAAAGAGAGAATAACTCAACGTAATGAGGGAACTTAGCAATAATAATAACTAGCACACGGTGTCAAAATGCTAAGAAATAGGTGCATTCTACAAATAGGCAAAGAAAATTAGCAAAATAAAGGAGATAATTCAATCGAAAAAGCCACCTTCAAAAAAATAACGACAATACTCAAATCTAGACCTCCAAATGTGCCCTTGACTTTCATAAACACATCTTCTTAAAGTGTCACTGTTTTCATTTGCTTAAGTAACGCTTTTCCCTCAGCTGGACCCAGAGTAATGGCGTTGTTTACACGACAATATGAAACACTGTAGTAGGCTCATAAACGGATATTACAAATTCAACAAAACATCACACAAAGGATAAATCAAAATGTTGATCATTTGGCCTCGTAATCTCACTCTCATCGATGTCGCCGGTCCATTCAGACTACTCGACTGTACAACAAACAGAATTTCAATTTCAGTCTTACTGTACCGTATGTGTGAGTCTCCACGTGTCACGTAACCACAAAGTGTGTGGTTTTGTTGAGCCACAGAGGCATGAGGAGTAATGCCAAAGTGAAGACAGTTAGTTGTTCTGTTTGTGTTGTTTTATCTTTCTGAATTAAATCAATCGTAGGACGTACCTCGGCCAAACAGACCATAATGCCAACCTGAACCGGTTTGCAATGGTGAAACGATGGCGACTCTCCCCCCATATTAAGACGTTGAGAGGTCATCACAAAGAGAAGTAGGCCTAATCATGTCGTCTCAGTGATGGGTAAGGGCACACACTTAGAGAAAGCAGCAGCAGCCTGAGTGTCTGAGCATTCTGACCCACATGACCAGACTACCATAGTGCATCGTGGCAGCACCCCCCCCCCTCAACTCTCCGGGACGGTCCACACATCTAAACCTTCCTCGGCCATTAGTCAGTCACTCCACACACACAACCTCAGACACACACACACACACACACAGAGACACATAATACACCCTGAACGAGCATAGAGCTCTGCCTGTACTCCAATTAAACTCCCATTAAAGTTTGGGCTGAAAGGGGGACGGACCGGAGGAAGCAGAGAAGGGCATTTATTGATGGCGCCCTCACTTCTCATTCCTACATTAAGCTGATTTTAAAAGCAATTAATACACATGGTCAAGGAAGAGTAATGGAGCGCCCTCTATTCTTAACCTGCCAGACATTCCCCAGTCATAGACCTGACCAGCCGAACCCTGAGTTGCATTATAAATGACAAGATAAATCTTAATGGATTGAGGATAATCAGCTCACCATGTAGGCTGACACATACACACACAAGTTACACACACACACACACACACACACACACACACACACACACACACACACACACACACACACACACAAGGGAAATGAAGTGCTTTGAATACGCCTGCATTGATTATTTTACATTATTAGCCCACCTCTCTTTGGGTCTCCAATGCTTTTAGCCAAAGCTTTAACACATTTACAGAGACTTATTGACTATAATTACAAACGAGTCTCGGTAATGGACACATCAATTATGAGTCGCACATGTCTTTGACCAGGCGGTGCACAGGGAATCCCAATCCGCGGTCCATTAGCATCTCCGGCAGCTCAGTCTTTGCCTTCTCCTTTCCTCCAATGCATGGCTTAAGCTCACACCACTGCGTGAACCACGCCTCTCCTCTGATACCCGGCCTGGCCCTGATACCCAATATATAGGCTCGACTACAGTCTCTCAAAACCTGATGTCCAACACATGTAATGATTGACAACGCCCGGCCAATTCTAAGTGGTATACACTGTATAATAACACCTAGAAATATTAGTGATGCAGCTATCAATGACTTTAAAATAACCTTTAAACCTTAAACCTTTTTTTTTTAAATTATGTATCACAAAAAAAAAAAACGCAGTGAAGGTTTTCAAATAAATGTTTTGGGAGACGACGTACCTGTGTGTGTGCGGATGTGAGCCAGGAAGGCCATGGAGTTGCTGCTCTTGCACACCTTGCCGCAGTGCTTGCACACGCTGCCCTGGTTCTCCTCGCGCTCGCGGTTGATCTGCTCCGTGTCCTCCAGGACGTACTTGTTGACCTCGCGCAACAGCTCCTCGTGCTTCTCCTTGATGTGCACGAAGAGCTCCTGCTCCGTCTCGAACGGGTCCGTGCACTTCACGCACTTGAAGGTGGCGCCGCCCTCCGGAAGCTCCTCGATGCTGGCCTGCTCGTTGCGCAGGTGGGCGGCGCTGGTCAGGTGCTGGTGCAGGTTGCTCTCCGTGTAGAAGGACTTGCCGCACAGCATGCAGTGGAAGTGCTTCTCCTTGGACGGGTGCTTCATGGAGATGTGCACATTGAGGCCGCTCATGCCGTCCGCCACGAAGCCACAGTCCTCGCAGCGGATGCGGGGGTTGGGAGTTAACCCCTTGGACAGACCTGAAGACCCTACAGGTTTGGTTCTTTTGATCTTCTGAAAACTGCCCGCCCCGGCCAGGCCACTTACAGCCAGGCCAGAGTGGCCCTCAACAGAGTGAGCCATGCGTTCTTCATGCAAAGCCAGCTCGGCTTCAGTCAAGGACTTGAGAGGTATGATGCAAGCGTCGAACGGCAGCGCCCTGGTGAGCTGTTTCTCTGGGGAAGAGATGTCAGGTTTCTCATCAGCCATCTCAACGTCGTCGTCTGAACAGAATAGCTCTGGTTCCGCCTCGGGTTCGGCCCCTTCCTTCTGGCCTTCCTCAGGCGGTGTTATGGTGATTTCTGCTGGTGCTTCCTGAGGCTCCATCGTACCTGGAGCTTCGTTGCTGGTTTGTTCTGAGCCACCACCGGACGCCTCACCAGCCACCTGGATCTCTGTGTTTTCCTCAACAACAGTGCCACTAACTTCCACTATTGTGGCTGCATGCTCATTGCTCCAAACGTCAGAAGTCTGTGTGGGGTTAGTGGTAATATGCTCTGTGTCTGTGGGCTGGTCTGTAGCTGTGTCTGTGGGCGGGTCTGTAGCTGTGGGCTGGTCTGTAGCTGTGTCTGTGGGCTGGTCTGTGGGCTGGTCTGTAGCTGTGCCTGTGGGCTGGTCTGTAGCTGTGTCTGTGGGCTGGTCTGTAGCTGTGTCTGTGGGCTGGTCTGTAGCTGTGGGCTGGTCTGTAGCTGTGTCTGTGGGTTGGTCTGTAGCTGTGTCTGTGGGTTGCTCTGTAGCTGTGTCTGTGGGTTGCTCTGTATCAGTGATAGGGGGCTGGTCTGTGTCTGTGTTGTTGGGCTGCTCTGTCTCTGTGGGTTGGTCTGTATCTGTGTAAGTGGGTTGTTCTGTATCGATGATAGGGGGCTGGTCTGTGTCTGTGTTGTTGGGCTGCTCTGTCTCTGTGGGTTGGTCTGTATCTGTGTCTGTGGGTTGGTCTGTGTCTATAATGTTAGGCTGGTCTGTAGTTGTGCCTGTGGGCTGGTCTATGTCTGTGTCAGGGGGCACTGAGGGGGAGGGATCCTCAGAGTGAGCATTGTTGTCAGCATCAGGGTCAGCTCTGTTCCCCAGCTCCATGGCCTCCTCCTCCGGCTGTGCCAGGTCTTCCACCACAAAGCTCTCCAGGTTCTCTAGGTAGACCTCACTCTTCTGCTTATGCTTGTCCGTGGCGGCGTGGCGAGACATCTCTCGACGCGTGACCGCGTAGTAGCTGCACGCCAGGCACACAAACTCAAAGTCCCGGGTGTGTCTCCTCTTCACGTGGAGGTCGAGGGAGGGAATCGAATGAGCTACGAAGCTGCAATGGCTGCAGGAGTTGACCAAGTCGTACTTGCTCTTTTTCGGGCTGCTCACTTGTGCTTTGACGCCGTCTTGTGACAGCTCCCCTGTTTTGTCCGTGGCCCCCTCCTCTCCTATGGACCCTGCTCTGACTGGACTATTCTGATGTATAGCCTCACCCTCGCTGGCCTGAGAGCCTGACTCCTTACTCACGACCTGCACTGATGTATCCAGGTCCACTTGGCCATCGCTGCTAGCATCCTCCACGCGTTTAAGGTGCTTCTTTGTGACACAGTGTCGGTCCATGTCGCCTTTCGTCACACAGTTGTAAGAACAAAGCCTGCAGGTGAAGCTGTACTGTCGGCTGTGCTTACGACGAATATGCACGTTTAGATTGGTACTATTGGAGGCGAGAAGGCCACAGTATTCACATGTAGTTGTAGCGGGCCCCTTTGGCCTGCCTCTCCTCCTCTTGGGGGGGCTTTTCTCGTCCATGTGCTCTTCCATGTTCTCCAACACGACTTTCGCAGCCTCAACAGCTTCCTCATTAACATCAGGGTGCAGCTCTCCATCGTGTCCGGTGACCCCTACTGCCACGTCATCTGTCAGCATGTCGTCACCGATCGAATCTCTGCTCACCTTCTCAACGCACTCCTCAAAGGAGGACCCTGTGTTTTTCTCCTCAGCCACACGCTGGTGGCTCTCCGAGGACACGTGCGTGTCCATCCACTCGGAGGTAGCGGTGTAGTAGTGGCAGACGTTACAGAGGAAGCGATGCTTGCCATGGTGCTTTAGCCGAGCGTGGCTCTCCAGCAAAGCAGAGTTGCTGACCCTGAATTCACAACTCCCGCACTGCAGCTGGAACCTGGCACCGAGCGCACGCTTGGACGCCCGGGTCTGAGTCGTCGTGGAGGCAAAGATTTGAGCCTGTTCGGCTGTCTTCTTGTCCATGGGTGACGCGAGGCCAGAGGATTCCCTGCTTTCCGCGACTCGTTTGTTGTGCTTGTTACTAAGGCAGTGCTTTTCGTAGTCGCACTTTGCCACACAGGCGTACAAGCAGAACTCACAGAAGTAATTCATCTCCTTGGTGTGGCGTCTCTTGATGTGTGTATCTAGGCTTGGCTTGTCCCTAAACTCATGACCACAGTAGCTGCAAGCATGTATAGTCTTGGGCTTGGGGCCCCGTTTACCTACCATCTTCTTACCGGGGGTCTTTTCTTGCTCCTCTTCTGCAGCTATTGTAGTCACCTTCATATCAAAAGTATCTCTCCCTGTCCCTTGTTTCTCAGCAATTTCCTCTTGGGCTATTATTGTAGTCACCTCCCCCTCAGAAACCCCTGGGTCTGTGCCCTGGCTCTGACTCTCTGTGGCATCCTGCTGTCCTTCACTGCTGCTCACTTTCTCCTCAGTGTCTCCACCTGTCTTGTAATTCGAAGTCGGTGCTGTTGGTCCGGTTGTGGAGCCATCTATTTCAACAAGTACCTCAGCTGAGCTCACACCTCTGGTCTTTCCTCGACCGGTGTGCTTCCTCTTGGAGTGAATCTTCAAGGCAGTTGGAGTTTTGGCCACAAAGCCACAGATGGGACAGGCACAGCCGTAACCTGTCTCCGGGGTAATGTTCACCTCAACCCGAGGGGGCTGGTCTGACTCCTTCCCATCAGCCACCTTACCGCCGGTGTCCTCCTCAATCTCTCCCGTGCTGTCATCTGTGACATCATCAGGCCTGGGTCTCTTTGCTAGGGGAGGAATTCCTCCACTTTCCATTTCCTCTGTGGAGACACGTCCTGTGTCCCCATGATGAGGCACCGTGTCCTCATTAATCTCCTTCCCTGACCTTAATTCTCTGTCCATGTTAGACAATTCCTGATGCCTTTACATGAGAAGAGGAAATTGGACTCTGTTCCAGCAATCAATTAAGTTATGATCCTGTTCCTGTAAAGTAAAATTTAAGATGGGCAATACTCATATAATTGACTGTGAAATTAGCTGAACAAAATAAATATAACATAAACAATACTGTGTTTCATATAACACAACTGTGTTTCAAATTGTATAGCTGGAGTAGGCTACTCAGAGATCATTCTGCGTGTTCAAAAACCAAGTCGGCCAAATGTAGGTATCGGTCGCCATCTAGTGATTTTAGAATCAAACTGTTCAATGATAAGGTGGTTGACGTTGCATGCATATGATGTTACATTTGATTAAAAAATATATATTTTTAAAACAGGGAAAGGCAGTGGTCAGTAGCATAAATTGAAGTAGGTTACAATTAATTAGGCCTAGATTCTATTTACCTCTCCCCTTTAAATCTATTTAACTTCAAAGACACCTAATTTATAAACATTATACAATAGACTTAGTACAGCTGATGGTTGACACAGATGAGTCTCCTAAGAACTTAGCCGGCTTAGATATTTCACTCTCCCTTCTTGTGACCTGTCTACTGTAGTCTACATTTAGGCACCATCTGTCTGGATGGGGTGCCAATTTTGGTCAAAATCTCATTACTATGCAATATCTTTTTCAACCTTATGCCAAAAATATAATCCCCACTGTGACATTACATGAACTCATTTTGTTCCCCATCGAATTTTATGACTACTCTCCTCAAACATTTAGATAATATGTCAAATGAATTATATGCGTAGTCAAGTTTGCTTTAAAAGCAGGCAATGATGTATTTATTTTTAAATCTAAATTAACTAAACCTCACCTGAACCTCTTCCCACCTGCTCCAGTAACCAGTCTAGCCACCCTCTCACATGCCTTGCCAGGACATGTCTTCAAAGTATTGATTTATTTCAAGATAGTGTCCAAATTGATGAGAGATTACACGGTAATAACAAAAATATAAACGCAACATGCAACAATTTCAAAGATTTTACTGAGTTACAGTTCATATCAGCAAATTAGGCCCTAATCTATGGATATCACATGACTGGGCGGGGGGCCTGCCATGGTTGGGCATAGGCCCACCCTCTTGGGAGCCAGGCCCAGCAAATCAGAATTCGTTTTTCCCACAAAAGAGCTATATTACAGACATAAATACTCCTCTGCACCCACCCCTCCCACAGGTGAAGAAGCCGGATGTGGAGGTCCTGGGCTGGCGTGGTTACACGTGGTCTGCGATTGGGAATCCGGTTGGACATGCTACCAAATTCTCTAAAACTACATTGGAGGTGGCTTATGGTAGAGATTAACATGTAATTATCTGGCAACAGCTATGGTGGACATTCCTGCAGTCAGCATGCCAATTGCACACTCCCTTAAAACTTGAGACATCTGTGGCATTGTGTTGTGACAAAACTGCTCATTTTAGTGGCCTTTTATTGTCCCGCACAAGGTGCACCTGTGTAATGAGCATGCTGTTTAATCAGCTTATGATGTGCCACACCTGTCAGATGGATGGATTATCTTGACTAAGGATGAAATGCTCACTAACAGGGATGTAAACACATGTGTGCAGATTTTTGAGAAATAAGCTTTTTGTGTGTATAGAACATTTCTGGTATCTCTTATGTCAGCTCATGAAACCAGCACTTAACATGTTGCGTTTATGTTTTTGTTCAGTGTAATTTAAAGACTTGGAAGAAAGTCAGGTGGTTACTGGATTGAGAAAATACAGTGTGTGACTAAAGTAAAATAATTAGGGAGTACAATTATCTGACGAAGTGTGCTAATCACTTGACAATCGGATACATTTCACATATAATTGCACGAATTCAAACTTTATTTTCCTGCTTAAGACTCGTTTTTCAGTCCGTCTCCACGTTGCCCTGGACTGAGCGGAGTGTTAAACAGAGCTAGGCTCTTGCAACTGGGAGTGGAGGCTTTCTTACCTAGTAACTCCTTAGCTAACTAGCTTAGCTTTAGCTCGCGTTAGCCAGTTACAGCCACGAGGGTCTAACTAGCTTGCTAGCATGGTTGGTCCGGTGGTTATGAATGTACGAGATATTTAAGGTCAATGTTCTGCATATAAATTGGCAGCAAAATTACTAACGTCATCTAATTTGACGACACTGTTGGTCGGCTATCACACTGCCACTGGCTAGTTGCTACCAGAGTGCTGCCAAAAGTAGCTAAAGTAACCGTAGGTACGGCGCGCTGCAAAACTTCTCAATGTATGGGTCTTCCTTCCAAACGTATTTCTTATCATTTGAGAACAAGGGTGTCAAGTAATGTTCGACTGTTGGGAAATTAGCGTCAAGGTCGGTTTGGATGTAGCTATTTCATTCCAACTGGTTCATGTTTGTGTCAACCATCATTCCGATACCAATATGTTCAAAATATTCATGAAAATACACAAGAGACAGACATTTGAGTTACGTGAAGCCAGTCCTATCAGTTAAGAGTATTTTCACTGTCGTCCAATGAGTGCGGCATAGAGGTGGGACTTGTTTGCTCTTATGCCCTAAAAACGACGGCAGCACAGAGGCCCAAAAAGGAAGCTAATGTCGACCTTTGAAATACATGTGTTTATAAGCTAAACAGTTGCTGTACATAAATTGTAAATGTCCATAATGCTTTAGGAATTATAGACCCGTATTTAAGTAATCAATATGATGGTAGTTTTAACAGCTTACCTACAATTTCCCCAGTATTCTCAATGTCCGCGCTTTTCCCCCTTGGTCACAAGTGGCGTACCGTAGCACGTACCATACGTCACTCTAGCAAGCTAATGCGGTGTTCAGGACAACTCGGAAAGTTCCGATTTAGATGGATGATGGACAGTTCAAATTGAAATTTCATCCGTCGTTATATCTTCTCCCGTTTTGGTGGCTTCAATTTTATGTTACTTCGTAACAATAACTTCGTAGGAATCTCATAAATGTTATCTGCTGTTCATAGACAATAATTCTTAGCGTGGTCGTTAATATATAAACAATTTCCCCCCGCATAGGTATTTCATTTGGAACAATATGGATATTTTGTATAGAAACACGTCTTTATTTTTTAAGAAATGGTTTACTAATCATATCCTGCTGGTGAGTCAACTTTGTAATGCAGGAGGATTGTTACTCAATTATGATGAATTTTTATCTCGTTACAGTATCCCCGTTACACCTAGAGAGTTTGCCATGGTTTTTTGATGCTATTCCATCTGGAACTCTCATGTTGTTTAGAGGTGTAAACCAGACCTTCTTGAACTACCCTTGCTTAATCCAGTTGACTCTCCAATAGGAATAATGTGTTTATCCTTGCTCCCTCAGAACAACAGATCTATACGTGCTTTATTTCAAAGGGATATTGTATCCATTCCTTGTGTCACAACTTACTGGAATACATTTGTCAATAATATCTGTTGGGAAAAAGTATGGTTATTACCAAACAAATACCTGCTTATTAACAAGGTCAAAGAGGTCTCTTTCAGAATGATCAATAAGTATTATCCTGAAAATCATTACCTGAAGAAACTCAAAAAGACATCAATATTAACTGTACTTTTTGTGTTGAGCATCCAGAAAGAGTTTTGCAATTATTTTGGCATTGTCTACATGTAAAATAAATTATGGCAAGATATTCATAGTTTTATAATTGTTAATATTCTTGATGACTTTTGTTTTTTTTATGGGATAATGTGCTGCTCGGTTTCCTTAACTATAATAAGGATTTTTTAAAAACAATTTTACCTCATGAATCTAATTGTGCTACATATTTTTTTAAACACTTCCTTTTTTTCTATAAGGAATTCGAGCAGTACATTGAGACCATTCTACGTTCTTCTAATAAGAAAGCTGTTAAAACAATCAATACGTGTGTATATTTTAACCTTTGTATAATCTGTAATTTGTTGTACCCCCTAGCCTAGCATATGTTATCATTGTCTGTTTGTATACGTCTTGTATGTATACTGGTTTTTCTGAGATTTAAAAAAAATTTTTTTAAAGCATGATGGATTTGTGTTTAATGCCGCGTTCGATGCTAGTCGGAACTATGAAACTCAGAATGTCCGATTTGCTGATTCGTTGAACGCAGCACGAATATAACTACAACCGGTTAGCAAGTCGGACATTTCAGAGTTTCCTAGTTCCGACTAGCACATGAACGCGCCATTATGGTGGGGACATCCGAAGTATCACAGATAGCACTGACCAAGACTCAAAACAACTGGGAACCCGAAAATCTGCCCCCCAAGACATGATAGCCTGGGTAAAATATGGAGGTTGATTACCAGGCTTTCACTTGTAGACCTACATTCTTACACATCATTAGAGATGGAAGAAATGAGATGGCAGAAAGGAAACTTGCCTACTTTTTAGACAATTGAGATGCTCAACAACAGGCATCAAATGAGCACACCTGTGAGCAAAGGCTCAGTTCCAGCAAGGCGAGGGAGGCAGAATCATAATCTAATAGTGTGTAGATTTGGGATGCAAGGTGATTTGTAGATCAGTGTTCTGCACAGTCTGACTGCGATGTAGTTGATCTCAAACATGCACTGCTTACTTACATGCACTGATATTTGTTTTTGCACTGTCCCTGTATTCCACTGCTCTATTTCAATGGAAATTGTATACAGCCCACAAGTGGGAGCATCACTCCAGACAGACACACAATGTGTCAGTTAACATTGGTCAGTGATTAATCACAGTAGCCATGTCACATCCCTGTTCGTTGGTGAAGTTTGAAAATGGATTAATGCATGTGCCTTAATTGATACGGTAGTCTATCAGGTCAGGAGATGATAAATGATACCCATGCATTGAGTACACTGTTTACTTTCCCAGTCATTTTGCTTAATTCATCACAGTCAAAATTATATGACATGGATGGTTAGAAACGCAGCCCCCGTCTCCAATTTTTCATTAGGTTCATTAGTCATTTGTACCTAGCTGTCTACTGAGAGAGGAAGGGCTGACTATGTTGGACACTTGCTGAAACTCTGCCCGATTTCCTTACAGGATGCCTCGTCATCATCAATAAATAGATTTCACGCAACAAACCAACATTTGCTCTTTGGTCATTTGATTAGTTATTATATAATTGCAAGTAGAAATGCAAATGGTTATTGATTTTTAACTGCGACGGCTTGATGTACATTTTGATGTAAACCCATTGCAAGGTAATCGTTTAAAAAAAACACTGCATGAAAGCCTGACCAAGCTTCTCCTAGAAGAACACTAGAGGGTGCTAAAATGCTGTTCCCATAGTTAGTAATACTGGTAATAACACATAACCAATAATACCTGCATTTACAGTGCCTTGCAAAAGTATTCATCCCCCTTTGCATTTTTCCTATTTTTTTGTATTACAAACTGCAATTTAAATGTATTTTTATTTGGATTTCATGTAATGGATATACACAAAATAGTCCAAACTGGTGAAGTGAAATCAGGGTTGGGTTATAAAAAAATATAAAAACTTTGAACATCCCACAGAGCACCATTAAATCCATTATTAAAAAATGAAAAGAATATGGCACCACAACAAACTTGCCAAGAGAGGGCCACCCACCAAAACTCACAGACCAGGCAAGGAGGAGATTAATCAAAGAGGCAACAAAGAGATCAAAGATAACCCTGAAGGAGCAGCAAAAGCTCCATAGTGGAGGTTGGAGTATCAGTCCATAGGACCACTTTAAGCCGTACACTCCACAGAGCTGGGCTTTCAAATCAAATCAAAGTTTATTTGTCACGTCTGACAAATACAACATGTATAGACCTTACAGTGAAATGCTTACTTACAGGCTCTAACCAATAGTGAGGAGAAGAAGAAAAATGTGTATGTGTAGGTAAGTAAAGAAATAAAACAACAGTAAAAAGACATTTGAAAATAAGAGTAGCAAGGCTATATACAGACACTGGTTAGTCGGGCTTATTGAGGTAGAATGTACATGTAGGTATGGTTAAAGTGACTATGCATATATGATGAACAGAGAGTAGCAGTAGCGTAAAAAGAGGGCTTTACGGAAGAGTGGATAGAAAAAAGCCATTGCTTAAAGAACAAAATAATCAAACACGTTTGGTGTTCGCCAAAAGTGTCACGACTTCCTCCGAAGTTGGTCCCTCTCCTTGTTTCGGGCGGCATTCAGCGGTCGACATCACTGGTTTTCTAGTCGCCACCGATCCATTTTTCATTCTCCATTTGTTTTGTCTTTTGGTTTCCATTCACATAATTATATGTTCCTTATTTAACCCACTGGTTCCCCCATGGATTTGTGCGTGTTTGTTCGTTGTAAATTGGTCTGTATTTGTGAGCTTGATTATTTTCCTTCTTGGAATATTTGTTGTTTTGTGTAAAGTTACGTGAATTACACATCTCTGTGTCCTGCGCCTGACTCCGCCTTACATGCTACACTGCTTACAAAAAGGCATGTGGGAGACTCCTCGAACATATGGAAGAATGTACTCTGGTCAAATGAGACTAAAATTGAGCTTTTTGGCCATCAAGGATAATGCCATGTCTGGCGCAAACCCAACACCTCCCCACAGTGAGGCATGGTGGTGGCAGCGTCATGCTGTGGGGATGTTTTTCATCGGCAGGGACTGGGAAACTGGTCGGAATTGAAGGAATGATGGACGACGCTAAATACAGGGAAATTCTTGAGGGAAACCTGTTTCAGTCTTCCAGAGATTTGAGACTGGGACGGAGGTTCACCTTCCAGCAGGACAATGCCCCAAGCATACTGCTAAAGAAACACTCGAGTGGTTTTAAGGGGAAACATTTCAATGTCTTGGAATGGCCTAGTCAAAGCCCAGACCTCAATCCATTTGAGAATCTGTGGTATGACTTAAAGATTGCTGTACACCAGCGGAACCCGTCCAACTTGAAGGAGCTAGAGCAGTTTTGCTTTGAAGAATGGGCAAAAATCCCAGTGGCTAGATGTGCCAAGCTTATAGAGACATACCTCAAGAGACTTGCAGCTGTAATTGCTGCCAAAGGTGACTCTACAAAGTATTGACTTTGGGGGGGTTGAATAGTTATGCATGCTCAATTTTTCTGTTTTATTTTTGTCTTATCTCTTGTTTGTTTCACAATAAAACATATTTTGCATCTTCAAAGTGGTTAGGCATGTTGTGTAAATCAAATGGTACAAACCCTCCAAGAATCCATTTTAATTCTTGAATGAGATGGTTATATTTTACAGGATTTGTCCCTCCAACGTAGACTTTGAAACAATAGGTTGCTTACTGTATAATAAAACATCTATTACAGATTGGCATATTACTAATAATCCATAAAGTTATTTGAATCCATGAATCCTAACCTTATTTTCCATAAGGACGCTCTGTGTAAAACATAACAACATATGTCATGCAATGCAGTGAAAATCCATTTTAATTGTGACTAAGTCATAAACTATCAAATGCTTTCTGAGTTCCTTGTTACTACTGTCTTGCCCTAGACACGACTATTGTAGAATACCTGTAGGTTATCACAGTTCAGCAACCTGGAGACAACAAAGAGGAAGGCCTCTCCTTGGCCTTGAACTCTGCTTTTATGGTAGTATTTTTGAATTGGAGACAATAAAACGAGAAATATAGGTGGCTTCTGGGTGCTGACACCAAGTGACACAAAATCCACTTCAGTCTGAAAAGTATAGATAATTGGGCTGATGAAATGTGCTTTTCACAAGGGTCACTCAACTTGGAATTCAACTTCAGAAAGAGTTTTAGAATACAGATCATATTCAAATAGAGTTGGAGAAATAAAATGGTGGCAACATATGTCTCCACAACTGCAGCAAACTCGTGAGGAATTGAAACAAATACGTGTATTTTCCCATAAAACTGAATTTAATAGGGAAATAAGAAAAAGCAAAAAAGAGTAAGTCATCCAATCAGTAAAGCAATGAACATCACATCATTTAGGCAAGTGTCATGATATACGAATAAACATACTGACATTTTTTATTTTACTTTAGTTTATTTAGTAAATCTTTTCTTAACTATATTTTCTCAAAACTGTATTGTTAGTTAAAAGGGCTTGTAAGTAAGCATTTCACAGTAAGGTCTACACCTGTTGTATTCGGCGCAGATGACAAATCAAATGTGATTTGATTTGATATTGGCTTACTGTAAGTGATACTGTACACGTTTGAGGGAGCTCCAAGTCCATGGACAAGATCCTTCAGATAACTAGAGAACGTGCCGTTTTGGGAGCTCGACATGCTGTCACGAGGCGGCGATGTCACCGACCGGGTCTGGTGCCCATATGAATGTTGACTCATGTGAACCTTTGTGACATGCACAGTAGATCAAGGCCAATAAGAGTGTGCCCGTCACACACAGAGTCAGAGAGGATGGTATATCCCACTCTAGAGTTCAATGACCCTGGTAGCAGAGAGGAGAGATGTTGCTGGTTAATATCTATCATTGTGCTTAATAAGTGATATTGTTCAGGGGGAAATGAATATGACAAAGAAATATACCACGATAATTACAGTTGTATAGTAAGTTCATGACAATAATTTGATTCTTGGTTGAACTGTGCAATTAACATCCTCACTAGAAAATGTTCCAGTAGTGATTGCTGTTACTATCAACTGTTTCTGTTTTTCCAACACAGTATAAACAGTATAAGAAGCTGAAAGTAGAGGCATTAGACATTGGCTGGGGTGTATTAAAAGCCATGTGAAAGCAATAAAGGATGTCAACAACTTGTTGCAAGGACATTCCTCAGGTGACAGCGATGTGTCACACGTCTCAGAGCAAATGTAGCACCTTCGGGGTCTTGTTCTCCAAAAAGACCAAAGAATGCAGCCCTTACGACATTCTACCAGTGTTTGATTTTTACTATCTCTGCGGTGATAAGCGTCTGTCCTCCGTGCCAGTCTCAGGCTGCTCCTCGCCGCAATAAAAAAACAAGTCTTATCAAAGGCATTTACAACTGCCAGCATGCCTCAGGAGTTACAATGCCTGGATGCCTGGCCTGGGAAGTGGAGACCTGCATGTCTGACTATTTCCCTGTAGAGAATGTATCTGACAAAATATCCCCATGTTTTTGTTAAACTAGCTAGTTAGGCCCATGAGCATACAGATACATTCCAAAAGCCCTAGAAGACACCACAATACCAATCTCACACCTCCCTGTGCAGACTGTAACAGGTTGTTGCCAGAGAAATGTTGTCTATCTTAAATTCAGTTTGCTTTTTAGCCAATTTGTCTCATCATCCTTACTCAATAAGGACTATGTCTGAAATTATGAATTTCAAGTTAGATGCACACCAATTATGCACACCATTATGCACACCACTTCACCAATGTATTTCTGCAACCACATCTTGCATCAACCACATCTTGCATCAACCACATATTGCATCAACCACATCTTGCATCAACCACATCTTGCATCAACCACATCTTGCATCAACCACATCTTGCATCAACCACATCTTGCATCAACCACATCTTGCATCAACCACATCTTGCATCAATCACATCTTGCATCAATCACATCTTGCATCAACCACATCTTGCATCAACCACATCTTGCATCAACCACATCTTGCATCAACCACATCTTGCATCAACCACATCTTGCATCAACCACATCTTGCATCAACCACATCTTGCATCAACCACATCTTGCATCAACCACATCTTGCATCAACCACATCTTGCATCAACCACATATTGCATCAACCACATCTTGCATCAACCACATCTTGCATCAACCACATCTTGCATCAACCACATATTGCATCAACCACATATTGCATCAACCACATATTGCATCAACCACATATTGCATCAACCACATCTTGCATCAACCACATCTTGCATCAACCACATCTTGCATCAACCACATCTTGCATCAACCACATATTCCATCAACCACATATTGCATCAACCACATATTGCATCAACCACATCTTGCATCAACCACATCTTGCATCAACCACATATTGCGTGAGCGCTGGCCTCCTGCGGAGAGGTTGAGGTGTTTGGCCTAGTGCGAGTGGTGGAACCAGGGTGGATCCTCTTTGGTAAGGTGGATCCTCTTTCCACACCCTCCTCTAAAATCCTCCCAGCCACGTCCAAGGGCCAAATCCCCTCCCCTTCTGAAATTCAGGTCTAGGTATACCCCCACAAAATCGTGATTCGTCCAGATATTCATTGATGCAAAAACCAGCACACCGGTAGAATAGTTCTTCATAACCTTCATATCCCACGTCACATGTTGATGTTTTTTCGTCTGTTTGGGTAGACTACTCAAAATACACCAATGGGCCCCGTCTCAGGTCAGAATTATGTGACTAAAAGTGGAAGTCATGCAAGCATTCAGGTGACTGGCGATACCATCGGCGGCCTGCACCTGCAATCTCTTTATTGCAGTCGCTCAGCTCATGACCTTGACCTTGACTACTTTCAGCAGGAAATCTATAATTTAGACATTTTGATAGCTATGAAACACTATTTGATAGTTGAAACAGTGTATCAGAAATATTTTGATAAAATATTATAAAAAGTCTAAAAGATATTGAAGTGTTGTGGTAACCAGGGTCCCCCTACTACGCCTCCTTACCCAAACACATGCAGTGCATTCGGAAAGTATTCAAACCCCTTGACTTTCTTTTTTTTTACATTACAGCCTTATTCTAAAATGGATTAAATTGTTGACCTACACACAATACTCCATAATGACAAAGCGAAAACAGTTTTTTAAAAATGTTTGCTTATTTATTAAAAATTAAAAACAGAAATACCTTATTTACATAAGTATTCAGACCCTTTGGTATGAGACTCGAAATTGAGCTCTTGTGCATCCTGTTTTCGTTTATCATACTTGTTTCTACAACTTGATTGGAGTCTACCTGTGGTAAATTCAATTGATTGGACATGATTTAGAAAGGAACACACCTGTCTATATAAGGTCCCACAGTTGACAGTGCATGTCTGAGCAAAAACCAAGCCTGGTTGTCAAAGGAATTGTCCATAGAGCTCTGAGACAGGATTGTGTCAAGGCACAGATCTGGGGAAGGGTACCAAGAAATGTCTGCCACATTGAAGGTCACAACAACACAATGTCCTCCATCATTCTTACATGGAAGAAGTTTGGAACCACCAAGACTCTTCCTAGAGTTGGCCGCCCAGCAAAACTGAGCAATCGGGGGAGAAAGGCCTTGGTCAGGGAGGTGACCAAGAACCCAGCCGTCTAAGGCGGTCTAAAGCGCTGCGTCATGTCGGGAGGAAACCTGGCACCATCCTTACGGTGAATCATGGTGGTGGCAGCATCATGCCGTGGAGATGTTTTTCAGCGGCAGGGACTGGGAGACTAGTCAGGAACGAGGGAAAGAGGGAAATTACAGAGAGATCCTTGATGAAAACCTGCTCCAAAGCGCTCAAGACCTGAGACTGGGACGAAGGTTCACCTTCCAATTGGACAACAACCCTAAGCACACAGCCAAGACAACACAGGAGGGCTTCGGGACAAGTCTCTGAATGTACTTGAGTGGCCCAGCCAAAGCCCGGACTTGAACCCGATCGAACATCTCTGGAGAGACCTGAAAATAGCTGTGCAGCGATGCTCTCCATCCAACCTGACAGAGCTTGAGAGGATCTGCAGACAAGAATGGGAAAAACTGTCATGCAGGTGAATGAGGACCCAAAAGCGACTTGGCGAAAACAGAGTCTTTAATCCAGTAAAGCAAATCTACAATCATAAGACATAATTCCACTCGTAATGACGAGAACAGACTGGAGACTCGATCAAGAACTGCAGGTTGCCTCGGGAAGGCACTTGAACGTAGCAGACTCAGACACCTGCTCACCACGCAGCATCTGAGGGAAACACGACACGACAGGGCGATACACAGACACAGCACGGTGAACAATAGACAAGGATCCGACAGGGCAGAAACGGAAAACAAGGGGAGAAATAGGGACTCTAATCAGGGAAAAGGATAGGGAACAGGTGTGGGAAGACTAAATGATTGATTAGGGGAATAGGAACAGCTGGGAGCAGGAACGGAACGATAGAGAGAAGAGAGAGAGGAAGAGCGAGAGAAAAAGGGGAATGAACCTAAAAAGACCAGCAGGGGGAAAACGAACAGAGGGAAAAGCAAAATGACAAGACAATCTAAGACAAAACATGACAGTACCCCCCCACTCACCGAGCGCCTCCTGGCGCACTCGAGGAGGAATCCTGGCGGCAACGGAGGAAATCATCAATAAGTGAACGGTCCAGCACGTCCCGAGACGGAACCCAACTCCTCTCCTCAGGACCGTAACCCTCCCAATCCACTAAGTATTGGTGACCCCGTCCCCGAGAACGCATGTCCATGATCCTACGTACCTTGTAAATAGGTGCGCTCTCGACAAGGACGGGAGGGGGAGGGAAGACGAACGGGGGTGCGAAGAAAGGGCTTGACACAGGAGACATGGAAGACAGGATGGACGCGACGAAGATGTCGCGGAAGAAGCAGTCGCACAGCGACAGGATTGACGACCTGGGAGACACGGAACGGACCAATGAACCGCGGAGTCAACTTACGAGAAGCTGTCGTAAGAGGAAGGTTGCGAGTGGAAAGCCACACTCTCTGGCCGCAACAATACCTAGGACTCTTAATCCTACGTTTATTGGCGGCTCTCACAGTCTGTGCCCTGTAACGGCAAAGTGCAGACCTCACCCTCCTCCAGGTGCGCTCACAACGTTGGACAAACGCTTGAGCGGAGGGAACGCTGGACTCGGCAAGCTGGGATGAGAACAGAGGAGGCTGGTAACCCAGACTACTCTGAAACGGAGATAACCCGGTAGCAGACGAAGGAAGCGAGTTGTGAGCGTATTCTGCCCAGGGGAGCTGTTCTGCCCAAGACGCAGGGTTTCTGAAAGAAAGGCTGCGTAGTATGCGACCAATCGTCTGATTGGCCCTCTCTGCTTGACCGTTAGACTGGGGATGAAACCCGGAAGAGAGACTGACGGACGCACCAATCAAACGACAGAACTCCCTCCAAAACTGTGACGTGAATTGCGGGCCTCTGTCTGAAACGGCGTCTAACGGGAGGCCATGAATTCTGAACACATTCTCGATGATGATTTGTGCCGTCTCCTTAGCGGAAGGAAGTTTAGCGAGGGGAATGAAATGTGCCGCCTTAGAGAACCTATCGACAACCGTAAGAATCACAGTCTTCCCCGCAGACAAAGGCAGACCGGTAATGAAGTCTAGGGCGATGTGAGACCATGGTCGAGAAGGAATGGGGAGCGGTCTGAGACGACCGGCAGGAGGAGAGTTACCCGACTTAGTCTGCGCGCAGTCCGAACAAGCAGCCACGAAACGGCGCGTGTCACGCTCCTGAGTCGGCCACCAAAAGCGCTGGCGAATAGACGCAAGAGTGCCTCGAACACCGGGATGACCAGCTAACTTGGCAGAGTGAGCCCACTGAAGAACAGCCAGACGAGTGGAAACAGGAACGAAAAGGAGGTTACTAGGACAAGCGCGCGGCGACGCAGTGTGCGTGAGTGCTTGCTTAACCTGTCTTTCAATTCCCCAGACTGTCAACCCGACAACACGCCCATAAGGAAGAATCCCCTCGGGATCAGTAGAAGCCACAGAAGAACTAAACAGACGGGATAAGGCATCAGGCTTGGTGTTTTTGCTACCCGGACGGTAAGAAATCACAAACTCGAAACGAGCGAAAAACAACGCCCAACGAGCTTGACGGGCATTAAGTCGTTTGGCAGAACGGATGTACTCAAGGTTCTTATGGTCTGTCCAAACGACAAAAGGAACGGTCGCCCCCTCCAACCACTGTCGCCATTCGCCTAGGGCTAAGCGGATGGCGAGCAGTTCGCGGTTACCCACATCATAGTTGCGTTCAGATGGCGACAGGCGATGAGAAAAATAAGCGCAAGGATGAACCTTATCGTCAGACTGGAAGCGCTGGGATAGAATGGCTCCCACGCCTACCTCTGAAGCGTCAACCTCGACAATGAATTGTCTAGTAACGTCAGGAGTAACGAGGATAGGAGCGGACGTAAAACGTTCTTTTAGAAGATCAAAAGCTCCCTGGGCGGAACCGGACCACTTAAAACACGTCTTGACAGAAGTAAGAGCTGTGAGAGGGGCAGCAACTTGACCGAAATTACGAATGAAACGCCGATAGAAATTAGCGAAACCTAGAAAGCGCTGCAACTCGACACGTGACCTTGGAACGGGCCAATCACTGACAGCTTGGACCTTAGCGGAATCCATCTGAATGCCTTCAGCGGAAATAACGGAACCGAGAAAAGTAACGGAGGAGACATGAAAAGAGCACTTCTCAGCCTTCACGTAGAGACAATTCTCTAAAAGGCGCTGTAGAACACGTCGAACGTGCTGAACATGAATCTCGAGTGACGGTGAAAAAATCAGGATATCGTCAAGATAGACAAAAACAAAGATGTTCAGCATGTCTCTCAGAACATCATTAACTAATGCCTGAAAAACAGCTGGCGCATTGGCGAGACCAAACGGCAGAACCCGGTACTCAAAATGCCCTAACGGAGTGTTAAACGCCGTTTTCCACTCGTCCCCCTCTCTGATGCGCACGAGATGATAAGCGTTACGAAGGTCCAACTTAGTAAAGCACCTGGCTCCCTGCAGAATCTCGAAGGCTGATGACATAAGGGGAAGCGGATAACGATTCTTAACCGTTATGTCATTCAGCCCTCGATAATCCACGCAGGGGCGCAGAGTACCATCCTTTTTCTTAACAAAAAAAAACCCCGCCCCGGCCGGAGAGGAAGAAGGCACTATGGTACCGGCGTCAAGAGACACAGATAAATAATCCTCGAGAGCCTTACGTTCGGGAGCCGACAGAGAGTATAGTCTACCCCAAGGAGGAGTGGTCCCCGGAAGGAGATCAATACTACAATCATACGACCGGTGAGGAGGAAGGGAGTTGGCTCGGGACCGACTGAAGACCGTGCGCAGATCATGATATTCCTCCGGCACTCCTGTCAAATCGCCAGGTTCCTCCTGAGAAGTGGGGACAGAAGAAATGGGAGGGATGGCAGACATTAAACACTTCACATGACAAGAAACGTTCCAGGATAGGATAGAATTACTAGACCAATTAATAGAAGGATTATGACATACTAGCCAGGGATGACCCAAAACAACAGGTGTAAAAGGTGAACGAAAAATCAAAAAAGAAATAGTCTCACTGTGGTTACCAGATACTGTGAGAGTTAAAGGTAGTGTCTCAAATCTGATACTGGGAAGATGACTACCATCTAAGGCAAACATGGGCGTAGGCTTGTCTAACTGTCTGAAAGGAATGTCATGTTTCCGAGCCCATGCTTCGTCCATGAAACAACCCTCAGCCCCAGAGTCAATCAAGGCACTGCATGTAGCACCCGAACCGGTCCAGCGTAGATGGACCGACATAGTAGTACAGGATCTAGATGAAGAGACCTGAGTAGTAGCGCTCACCAGTAGCCCTCCGCTTACTGATGAGCTCTGGCCTTTTACTGGACATGAATTGACAAAATGTCCATCAAATCCGCAATAGAGGCACAGGCGGTTGGTGATCCTCCGTTCCCTCTCCTTAGTCGAGATGCGAATACCTCCCAGCTGCATGGGCTCAGTCTCTGAGCCAGAGGAGGGAGATGGTTGCGATGCGGAGCAGGGAAACACCGTTGACGCGAGCTCTCTTCCACGAGCTTGGTGACGAAGATCTACCCGTCGTTCTATGCGGATGGCGAGAGCAATCAAAGAGTCCACACTGGAAGGAACCTCCCGAGAGAGAATCTCATCTTTGACCACTGCGTGGAGTCCCTCCAGAAAACGAGCGAGCAGCGCCGGCTCGTTCCAGTCACTAGAGGCAGCAAGAGTGCGAAACTCTATAGAGTAATCCGTTATGGATCGATCACCTTGGCATAGGGAAGCCAGGGCCCTAGAAGCCTCCCTACCAAAAACTGAACGGTCAAAAACCCGAATCATCTCCTCTTTAAAGTTCTGGTAATTGTTTGAACAATCAGCCCTTGCCTCCCAGATAGCTGTGCCCCACTCTCGAGCCCGGCCAGTAAGGAGTGAAATGACGTAAGCAACCCGAGCTCTCTCTCTAGAGTATGTGTTGGGTTGGAGAGAGAACACAATATCACACTGGGTGAGAAAGGAGCGGCACTCCGTGGGCTGCCCGGAGTAGCAAGGTGGGTTATTAACCCTAGGTTCCGGGGCTCGGCAGGCCAGGAAGTAACAGGTGGCACGAGACGAAGACTCTGGAACTGTCCAGAGAGGTCGGAAACCTGAGCGGCCAGGTTCTCCACGGCATGGCGAGCAGCAGACAATTCCTGCTCGTGTCTGCCGAGCATGGCTCCTTGGATCTCGACGGCAGTGTTACGAGCGTCTGTAGTCGCTGGGTCCATTCTTTGGTCGGATCCTTCTGTCATGCAGGTGAATGAGGACCCAAAAGCGACTTGGCGAAAACAGAGTCTTTAATCCAGTAAAGCAAATCTACAATCATAAGACATAATTCCACTCGTAATGACGAGAACAGACTGGAGACTCGATCAAGAACTGCAGGTTGCCTCGGGAAGGCACTTGAACGTAGCAGACTCAGACACCTGCTCACCACGCAGCATCTGAGGGAAACACGACACGACAGGGCGATACACAGACACAGCACGGTGAACAATAGACAAGGATCCGACAGGGCAGAAACGGAAAACAAGGGGAGAAATAGGGACTCTAATCAGGGAAAAGGATAGGGAACAGGTGTGGGAAGACTAAATGATTGATTAGGGGAATAGGAACAGCTGGGAGCAGGAACGGAACGATAGAGAGAAGAGAGAGAGGAAGAGAGAGAGAAAAAGGGGAACGAACCTAAAAAGACCAGCAGGGGGAAAACGAACAGAGGGAAAAGCAAAATGACAAGACAATCTAAGACAAAACATGACAAAAACTCCCCAAATACAGGAGTGCCAAGCTTGTAGCGTCATACCCAAAAAGACTTGTGGCTGTAATCACTACGAAAGATGTTTCAACAAAGTGCTGAGTAAAGTGTCTGAATACTTATGTAAATGTGATATTTCAGTTAGACTTTTTTAGTACATATGCAAATATTTTTTTTTCATCAGTTTTTGCTTTGTCATTGTGGGGTATTGTGTGTAGATTGAGGAGCAAAAATACAATTGAATCACTTTTAGAACGAGGCTGTAACGTAACAAAATGTAGAAAAATTCAAGGGGTCTGAATACTTTCCAAACGCACAGTATGACACATGCTCACATCCTGTTAATTTATCAGACTAATAAAGTAATCAGCTTATCTGGTTCAAACCTCTGTACTAGGCACTGCAAAGATAACAAATCACATCCAGCAATATTTCACGTTTGTGTTTTTTCACTATCTAATCAATGGCATAGGGTTGTTCAATGACAGACATGTTTAAAATCTATCAATTGATTATTTAAGTTCAGAGAGGCAAATAATCATATATTATTCAAATATATTTACATACTTTAAATGGTTGAGTTGGTTGAAACCAGAGATGGAATCTTGATCTTGTGGTTTTGGGATCACACAATGCCACATACGGTGGTAAATGTGGTCTTGGTCTTGGTCACTGAGTCTGGGTCCCAGCATCAATGTTCAGGTCTAGGTCGTGACCTCAGCTCATGGTCCCAGATCATAGTTAGTCTCTCAACTCGTGTGGTCAAGATATCTCTTGTCAGAGTTATGTGACTAAAAGTAGTGACACAACACAAAAGTGTCAGGGCACCTTGCTTTTTGTGGAAACCGGATGGGACTCCTTCAGATTGGTCTTACTCTTGGTCTCGTTCTGGATCTTGTTTATTCCACATTTGAACTGGTTTTGGGCTTGTCAGGCTCTCGATACACTTGGTCTGGATTTCAGTCTCAAGAGTTTGGATCTTGGTGTGGGTCTCAAAAGGTTGTGTATTGGTTTGGTCGGGGTCTGCTATTAGTTTGGGTCTGCTGGCCAGATTTTCCCAGAAAACACATTATTGGTGAGACAGGCTTCTGAGTCAGTGTGGAATATACGGTGGGGACACATGACTGGGATCAGAGTTTAGGGCAGAATGGCTGTAGCTTCCAAATCCACACTAAATTCCACTCTGTTTCACTATTATTCCGTCTGTCATTCCTGGCATTGTATAAAACAAATTTGTAAGCTTTTGTTCAATGTAAGATGTAATGTAACGTCCTTTTTAGTCAAGAAATCCATTCGGTTATGCAGGCCAACTGTTTTTGGTATATTTAGCCCTATGTAAGTCTGAACTAAACTAAAGGTTGGGTACATCTCTCAAGGACTCAGCTGACAGGTCAGTGCTCCCTTACCTGCTTATATTGGCCCGTGTCCAACTTAGGTGTGAGCTGGTTTTGAGCAGAAAGCTATATACAGTGTGCTTGAGTACTCCCACAGTCCTTGGTAGCTTGGTACAGCCTGGGGTAATGACAGTCTCACAGATTAGGTTTACCCCGCCCAATATGGATATGCTCTATCCTTTGGTTTTCAATAAGAATACCTTATCTGCTCTTTAGGGGACGCCGTCAGTCGAGTTGTCTGCTCTTTAGGGGCTCTTTGTTTTTTTCGCCGAGGGAGTATTGACAGGTCAAGGTGCACAAGTTTAGCTCAGTGGGTTGGCCTTATAAGTAGAAGCATGGTGTAAGGCATCCGCACAACCACACACCACCTCAACAAGAGCCTGTCTTGGTAGGACAAGAGCATTTGAATGTATTTCAGCTTTTCATTTTGTTTTTGAGAGTTTGTTCTGTATCTCATCAAAATGGATAACGTATGTCAATGTACAGATTACCATGTTAGGCAGTCAAATGCTATCCTTTACAACATCCTCAATCGAGAAAATGACAAGTCAAGCCACAACAACCCGAACTACAACTTGATGCCTCATAGATGCAGCTGTGAGATGCGACGGACAGTGTGCTTGAAAAGTCCAGCAGACATTTGCCAAGAGGCGTCGGGAGTGCTGGTGAAAACAATTCACTTTATGAAGAACTTACCTGCTTTCAACCAACTCCCGACAAGCGATCAACTATCGCTCCTCCAAAGTGGCTGGGCGCCACTCTTTATTTTGGGTCTGGCCCAGGAAGGCATGAACTTTGAGGTCGTCGACACCCCTGCCGATAGCATGCTGAAAAGAATCCTCTTGAATTCTCAAGAGAGCTCAGGGACGGAAAGAGAGCAGCCCACCTTGGCCGGTGTGAACAAACTCAAGGCATGCCTCAGAAAGTTCTGGAGTCTGGATTTGAGTCCAAAGGAGTACGCATACCTCAAGGGCACCATGATATTTAACCCAGGTGAGGTTTGCCTTGAAGCTTCATTACTTCAACCAGTCAATGGAAGTGTTTGTTCAGCAGGGATTTTACCTCACCACAGCTGCTTGATGATCTAATAAACCTCCCTACATACAGAATTCAAGCATGAAATAAGACTTGTTAAGGCTGAACACACGCAACAAGAAATAAAATACTTTCAATGACTCCAGCTGACCACTAGGTTTACAAAAATCAATTGCAATGTCATATATAACGGAACAGTACTGCACTGTACCACTGTGTATAAAACGTAGCTTGTCCACTCATGATACATTTCTGTCCTCCTCAACAGATGTGAAAGACCTGATGGCAGCTCTATTCGTGGAGGACTTACAGCAGGAGGCCCAGCATGCTCTGAGGGAGGTGGTCCAACCGCTCCACCCCGCGGACCGAAGCCGCTTCGCTCGTATCCTGCTCGCGGCCTCCATGCTCAAGACCATCACACCCAACCTCATCACCGAGCTCTTCTTCCGTCCTGTCATTGGCCAAGCAGATCTACTGGACTTCCTGGTCGATATGCTCTTCTGCAGGTAGCTACTGTAAGGCTGATATACAGAGACCTGATATAATTTCCCGCTGGGACAATAAAGTTGAAGCTTAAGCTTGAGGGGTTTGGGCTCCCACTGTGAGGGATATTGAGCCCCCGGGACTGAGTTGGGGGTGTCTGGTCATGTGGTGAAGAGATTGACAAATAAGAGCTCGTTATAAGGGGAAACCAAATAAATGTGTATTCTTTATTCCCAGTAATAAATGTCTGACCAAATAGGAAAATGTTTTTTTTTTCTCTGGAAAATATGAGAACCGTTTGCTATTGTTTACATCCAACTATGAATTAGCAACATTTACTGTATATTAGCAACATTTTTGGTAGAAAATTGAAGTCACAATGGTTGGTAGTTATAACAGACATTTTACTGGTTATATCAGACTACAATACGGTCTACAATACACATTCCTTACAATAATGTATATTTTGCAGAATACCATTTAGATACATTGTTTGTTTTGTGTATGTTTGCATGAATAATGTAATAATTTTTATAAATATATTTTTATTACAATTATTGGGTTATGTCTTTACAATTTGGAATATGGTTAGCGAGACAAGAATACAAACACCATTAGCCAAGCCACAGTAGATTAAACGACTCCTGTTCAAGAGGTCTATATTACAGCTGGCATTGCCATTCAAGGAGCTCTTCAAGCTCAATTTAAACATATCTCTTCTAAAGTAACTACTAATAAGCAGGTCACTGGAATAATATGTGCAGACTTCGAAGCCCACATTCGTCCCCCTAATCATTGGGTTAGAGGGAATCTGTGTTGGGAATTGGGAATGAGTGGTGTGGAGCATCAGTGATGTTTTCATACCTAGACAAGGCTATCACAGTAGTGTGAGAGTGCTCCGCAAGTCTCCATCTTCCTGCTCCAGTTCCTGTCGATTCATATTGTGTTTGACCCCAAGCTACAGCAAGCTTTATCTGTATTACCTCACTGGTACAGAGGGCACTTTGGAAGGTGGTTTACCAGCTGGGTGCCCTGTTCCGTCATCTTGCTGCCTCTCTCCTCTGACGAGTGGCTCAACGCAGCAACGACAGACAGCCTCAACGGAACCGCATAGTGACTGTCTCAACAGTCAATAACAGTCACTCTCCTTATCATACCAATCCGATATGAGGAGGAATAATATTTTCAGCCTAACGAAGCCAAGGTCGGGCTTGAACGAAAAATGTCACGGTGTTCTGTATATCTTAAATAAAGAATACAATCTCAACATGTGTCGAGCGTCACACCGTCTAACATTAGGTTGTAATTTAGTTTTCCTAGACTGGACATTTGAACAACTTTTCACAAAAAAAGATATATAAGTGAAAATATTACAAGTACAGTGTTACCGAAAAAATAAGTTTCTTACTGCTCTTTGAATACACAGTACAGAGTGTTTATTTACGCTGCAATAAAGACAGATCTATCAGATCTCAAAGATATATTACACATCATTTTATTCCTTTGTATTCATAAATGACTATGGACATTTTTACAGAGCAATTCACAAATAGCAAAACCCTATGTCGAAACCAAGAAAAAGGCTTTGGAGCCGAGGGTTGTGTCTCCAGAAAACATCTCAAATATATGTATAATAAATGCATGTTCAAATCTTCCAAACATCATTTAATGTAGCTAACAGTAAAAGTAACAACATCAGTAAAGGACTTAACACAATCAATACATTGACAGTAGAGAATACGGCATCTTTAAGAGAGAACTGAGAGTGAGGAGGAGCAGGACATCAGCCCAAGACCTGGTGCTCTGTCGCCTCCATGCCTGAAAAAAAACTCTGCTTTTTGGAGGTCCCTCATTTTGGTGTAAACACCGACTATGACAACCATTAAGGGCAGTGCCACACAGAGCCCTATGCAACCGATTGACATCACAGAGAGAGGACTTTGGTCTGAGAATGTTGGGGTGAAGTCAAGGAAGGTTCGGGAGAGGCTTTAGATCTGCGCTGGTGTCGATGAAGAGATCAAAAGGACAGAGAGATCAACCAGACCACCCCCATATTCTGTAGCATAATGTTGACCGGTGTAGCGTCCAGCATCCTCAGCTTTGATATTACGAACAACCAGAGCACATCCAAGCCCCACACTCAGCATCTCTACTCTTTCTGTATTCTCAACACTGATCTTCCAATATGAGTCTACTTCAATAACGCTCTGAGATCCAGCTCTGTGGAACAGCCACTTAGTTGAGGAACGATCACCTTTAGGATGCAAAGTGACACATTGCAGGCTGACTTTACCTCCCACACTGGAGAGGAAGGGAGCGATATTGGGTGCTCCACTATATCCAAAGCCCCTCAGTAGCTCCTTCGGAAATACAGTACGTGACGTTTATCTCCGCCCATGACCTTTCTGTGCACTTTGAGTGTAGTTGTACCACAAGTCTCTCTCTACAGCCCCCTGATGTCTTCTAATTAGAGGTTGGTACATGAACTTACTCTTTTGCTTTGACCAATGTGAACTAAACTGACTAAACACAAACCACATAAATGCATTGTGCTCTATGGACTTATCACAGCTGTAATTCCAGCAGCTCTTGGAAGGTGGGCAGTGGCATATTTCAAACCTTACTTATTTGAGTCTGATGTTCATGCCATCCATTGTGTGGATCCTGCTCAATGCGTTTTGAGGATTTAGGCTTGCAGATTTTTCCTAATGCAAGAGAGGGATCTATTAAACAAATGATATGGACTCAAGGCAACTTTTGACTATTAAAACCTGAGCACGACAAGATTGAGGTACTACAAGGTTTTCCACAATATACACTGAACACATAAATGCAACATGCAACAATTTCAAAGAGTTACAGTTCTTTTTAGGAAATCAGTCAATTGAAATAATTTAATTAAGCCCTAATGTATGGGTCCTTCTGTAGCTCAGTTGGTAGAGCATGGCGCTTGTAACGCCAGGGTAGTGGGTTCGTTCCCCAGGACCACCCATACGTAGAATGTATGCACACATGACTGTAAGTCGCTTTGGATAAAAGCGTCTGCTAAATGGCATATATTATTATATATTATTATGGATTTCACATGACTGGGAATACAGATATACATCTGTTGGTCACAGATACCTTAAAAAAGAAGTTCACAACATTGACATCAGCAAACCCCTTGCCCACACGATGCTATACACACTGTCTGCCATCTGCCAGGTACAGTTCAAACCGGGATTCATCCAGGAAGAGCACAACTCTCCAGCGTGCCATTGAAAGGTGAGCATTTTCCCACTGAAGTCGGTTACGAAGCCAAACTGTAGTCAGGTCAAAACCCTGGTGAGGACGACGAACGAGCTTCCCTGAGAAGGTTTTTGACCGTTTGTGCAGAAATTCTTCAGCTGTGCAAAGACACAATTTCATCAGGTGTCCGGGTGGCTGGTCTCAGACCATGTGGAGGTCCTGGACTGGCGTGGTTACATGTGGTCTGTGGTTGTGAAGTCTGTTGGACTTACTGCCAGATTCTATAAAATGACGTTTGGTAGATAAATTAGCATTAGTTTCTCTGGCAACAGCTCTGGTGGACCTTCCTGCAGTCAGCATGCCAATTGCACGCTCCCTCAAAACTTGAGACATCTGTGACATCATGTTGTCTGACAAAACGGCACATTTTAGGGTGGCCTTTTATTGTCCCCAGCACAAGGTGCACCTGTGTAATGATCATGCAGTTTAATCAGCTTCTTGATATGCCACACCTGTCAGGTGGATGGATTATCTTGGCAAAGGAGAAATGCTCACTAACAGGGATGTAAACAAATTTCTGCACACAATTTGAGATAAGCTTTTTGTCCGTATGGAACATTTCTAGGATCTTTTATTTCAGCTCATGAAACATGGGCCCAACACTTTACATGTTGCGTTTATATTTTTGTTCAGTGTAATTTTACACACTGAGGTCCAAATCCTATGATACAAAAGCAAATATTTCATTGACATCAATGTATGATTTTATACAGAGTTAAGTTCATGTAGCTTCCTGAGCCCTAGGCGTAAAATCACTCCAGGCTTTCATTGGGGTTCAAGTCTAGGGGCTGAGATGGCTATTGCCAAATGTTGATTTTGTGGTCAATTCATCTTTGTGGATTTTGATATGTGCTTGGGGTTATTTTCTTGCTGGGAGATCCACTTGCTGCCAAGTTCCAGCCTCCTGCAGAGGCAGAGGCAACCAGATATTAGCAGAAATGTCCTGGTACTAAGTAAAGTTCATGATGCCGTTGACCATAAAAGGGCCCCAGGAGCAGTGGAAACAAAATAGCAACAAAAAAACATTGAAGATCCACCGCCATATTTTACAGTAGTTATGGGGTCATTTTCTGCATATGCATCTTTCCCTCAATGCCAAATCCACTACTGGTGTGCGTGGCCACGGAGCTCTATTTTCATGTCATCTGAGCATAGCACAGGTTCCAATCCAAGTGGCAATGTCGTTTAGCAAACTCCAGGCGTTAACATTTATTGTTTAACCTGAAAATATAGCTCTTTGGCCACACACACCAGCAATGGGTTTGGCGTCATAAGAAAGGACGTCATGCAGCCTGCTTAGCGAGTACCACTTCCTCCTGATTCGGCTCATACCGAAGCTCGAACCCAGGACCTCTAACAAAGACCTCACCTCCAGCCTCACTTCTTTTATTTATTTAGATGTGAAGCATTTTCTAGTCACATGTAATTGCAACAGTGCAGGTCAAAAATAAGTGAATGAAACAATAATAATATAGACACTAAGTATACAGTACCAAACATTAGGAACCTTCCTAATATTGAGTTATGTCAGATATTACCTAACTGCCATTTGTACTTATTATGGATCTCCATTCAACGAATGATGCACACTTACATCAGCAGAACACTGCTTCTGTGGAATTATGTCGTTTATTCAACATGAACCTGTTAATACATATGAAAGTTATCAAAACACTTAGTTTAGAATATGTCGACATATATTCAGCAATTGCATTCTTCTCATATTACTCTGTATGCTATTGACCTATCCAAAGCCTCCTCCAGTGTCTCACCATACATCTGCCTGTGTTTTGTTGGTGATTGCGTGAGGAGAAACAGCTGCGGGCAAGGTTCTGACAGATAGGTGTGTCTTGGTGTAGCAAGGGCAGACCCAAGAAACACCCATATCCAACCACACACCCATATCCAAACACACACTCGAGAAACACCCATATCCAACCACACAACCAAGAAACACCCATATCCAACCACACAACCAAGAAACACCCATATCCAACCACACATCATAACCAACTCGCGTTTGGCTTCAGTCACGTCCGCCACCATTTCTTGAGGAGCAAGCCAAAAAACAAGGCCGGATTCAGCAGGTGCATTACCCCTTTAAGCTGGAGCAGGGCAACAATGTTCAGTTATTGTGGTATGCTGCTCCCTCCTGTGGTGGTCATTTAAACTGACACCAGGACAAGCAGGATTCGGATGTAACCTTCATTAGGTTAATGTTTCTAACACAATTAAATTCTTCCAAACATAATCAGGCAGCCATGAGTCAAGATGATAAACTCAATGACACAAATCTGTTATCCACGGACAACTTGGGAATTTTGTATGCTTATTGAAATGTGTCAACGTCCAAGAAAAGATACATTCTCTGTGCCAATCGGTTTAGAGAAGGTATGTATACGGTCATGTGACCTTGCATGAGGTGTTAGTTGTGAAATAACTATAATTTCATGACACCTCACACAGGTAGAACTGGAATGCAGAGGGGGGCAGAGCCAGGGAAAACAGGAACTAAACCCCACAGAGCTTTGCGACTGATTCATTCTCAAAAGCAGGTTCATTTTCCTGATAATGCTCCCCTCTGCGATGAACTACTCAGGACAGACGGCAGGATTCTATATCCTTTTGTCAAAACCAGTCAAACGAGTTCCTCCTTTTTCTCTGAGGGCGGAAATAGGCTGACAACACACTGACCGGGAGGGGGGGGGGGGGGGGGAATAGGCTGACAACACACTGACCGGGAGGGGGGGGGGGGGGAAATAGGCTAACAACACACTGACCGGGAGGGGGGAATAGGCTGACAACACACTGACCGGGAGGGAGGGGGGAAATAGGCTGACAACACACTGACCGGGAGGGGGGGGGGGGGCTGACAACACACTGACCGGGAGGGGGGAGGGAATAGGCTGACAACACACTGACCGGAGGGGGGAGAAGGATGACAACAGTAATTTGAGAGACGGGGAGAAATACAGAGGTACTGATAAGGTAGCCCGACAACGTTGCACAGGCATGTTGCTGTGACAGGGTGAGCAGGCAAAACAAGTGTGCAGGAGTAGTTAGTGCTGAAATAATAAGTTAACACATTACATGGGATGGAATGATTGAAAGCGTGACAATAAACAACCAGTACAGGCCTCTTCCAAACGTAAAGCCTACACTAGCTCTTTTTGCCCCTTCTCCTGCATAGCTGACCATTAACAGAAATCTGATCAAATGACAGAGAGAGACTAGCCCAACAGCAAAAACACAAAATCCCAAGTCTTCCTCAATAATAGACATATGTGCATAAACATGAGCAGCACAGAGCAATTTTCAAGACTCAATGGCCCGAATCCAATACTTGACTTGAGTTAAACACAGGTGTCAATGGAGCTCGATCTCAAGTTTGGATGCAATCCAATGTACATCCCGAAACAATAAGCATACTGTATTATATTTAAATTAATATAGTTATATATTAGATAAACAGTTTAATTAAACAGTAGCAAGTTGGCATAAACAGGCAAGAGGATTCATTCCTTTTATTATTTTTATAAAAATGTACCTATAGCTTGACTTTTTTTTTGTTTTTGTTTAAAAAGTGACCAAATGCCCCATTTACATTTTCAAAGGAGATGTTTACACAAACCACGAAGCAACATTAACTTAGAAAAAAAAAAGACGTTTTGTACAAAGTAACTCCTTTGACACCGAAAGTAAAGTATGAAGCGAAACCTGCTACTGGGTCCAAATGGTAGGGTGTCAATTTGCCCTAACGCACTGTCACATGCACACTTAAACAGGGACGGTTATGCATCAGGATCAGTCACTTTACTGAGAACGGAGTTAAAATGGCATGGGGTGATTTTAGTGTCTCTGCTTGGAGTGGTAAGGCAACAACATAAGTGGCATAAAAACTTACCACATAGCATGCAAATACAAAAAAGTCCATAGTTTTCCAGTTAAAAAAAAATATTTTTAAAAATCCCCTTGTTTTTCAGATGTTCAGATATGTGCCAATTGTGCACCCGTAGAGTGGTGCCACCATCTCTCCCTTCCCCATTGCAAGCAGGCCTCACTCAAGGTTCCATGGTTTGGAAGGACATGCTGATTCCACACCAGAGTGAAGAGATGGCTTCAATAGTCCCACACGTAAGATCCTCTCTGTCTCTATAGATGGCCTTCTACTACAGTTCCAGGGAAGCATGACAGTGTTGGAGGAACAATAGGCTGATCAACAAACATTTCCCACCATCACACAACAGCCGGCCCCACTTCGGTTGAGGCCCGTGAGAATGTTGTGCCCTGGACGTTGTGTTGACCTTGTCATGACGTTCAGAGGACGTGCAGCAATGGGGCCCCTGACGAGTCAGTCTCTGTGTCATGCTGGTAGTGAGAGTAGGCTGCAGCTGAGCTGGAGGAGTCATCTAGGAGGGCAAGATTAGAGAGAAACATTTACCAGCAAGCATTGGAACGGACAGAGACTACAAGGTATAGCAATAGTTGAAGTTACCACTTTAAATGGTTTCTGAACCACACGATACCTTACGGGACCGGTTTCCTGGACACTGATTAAGCCTAGTCCTGGATCTAAAAGCTACATATTCTCCATTGAGCATTTTTATTTCCAGGACGAGCCATAAAATCTGTGTCCAGCAAACTGGCCCTTCATCAAATAGAAATAGAAAATGACATTCTGACAGATGATATCCTGGCACACTCCCAAGATGCATATGGTGTGAAAACACCACAATGTCCCTCCATTCAAAAGGTGCTGTAACAAGACTCCCGCCCCTCACCTTCTATTCTCACTACCGTATAACAAAAAAAGCTGTAATCAGGGTTACTCCCCAAATTCCATAATAAACCGTTGACCATTATGTGGCAGGCATTTAATGTCACCTGATACGCTGCCTGAGGGGACGACATACACTACCTTCCCTGAGCAAATGGGGGAACTGAGATTGGATGCAAGGGGTGTATAAGGTGGCAGAGAGGGGGAGGTGGTATAATAGCCAGGAGAAAACAGCACATGGAAAAAGGAGGAATGCGAAGGCTTTTATTCTCCAGGAGTCACATCAAAGCACGGTATGCCACTGGTGATCAGAGAGGTTAGAAAACGCCTGCCGCTGCACTGGGCACTAAGTTGGCCATAGACTTACCGGAAACAGTCAACCCAGAGGTTAGGCCTACTTCCTCTGCTGCCTGCCGCATAGAACCCAGGGTTAGGTTCATTAGGGCACGCAGCTAGAAACGTTTTAAAACCTTTTGCAATGGAAAATGAGCGTTTGTAACAAGTCGAGCTAGGCCTTCCCTGTTCCAGTCAGTTCTCTTCCGTTTGGCACCTAAATGAACACTGCCCAGAACAAGTAAAGATAACCATTCCATGAACCCCAACAAGGAAACAATGTGTTATTGTTCTGAAAACATGTATTGGATCAGATATGGGAGATTATTTCCAGTTTAGAACAATTACATTGAAATGCTACAGAACCCACCACACTGTAAATAGATGCTGGCTCAGATTCGAGATATACAGTGCATTCGGAAAGTACTCAGACCCCTTGAATTTTTCCACTTTGTTACATTACAGCCTTATTCAAAAACTGATGAAATTGTTTTTTTCCTCCCCTCAAATCTACACACAATACTCCATAATGACAAAACAAACAGGTTTTTAGAAATGTTTGCTAATACATAAAGAGAAATATCACATTTACAATAAGTATTCAGACCCTTTACTCAGTACTGTGTTGATGCATCTTTGGTAGCAATTACAGCCTCAAGTCTTTTAGGGTATGACACTGCAAGATTGGGAGAAAATCTCAAAATACAAATGTGCCATTCTTCTCTGCAGATCCTCTCAAGCTCTGTCAGGTTGGATGGGGAGCGTAGCTGCACAGCTATTTTCAGGTCACTCCAGAGATGTTCGATCGGGTTCAAGTCTGGACTCTGGCTGAACCACTCAAGGACATTGAGACTTGTCCCGAAGCCACTCCTGCGTTGTCTTTGGCTGTGTGCTTAGGGTTGTTGTCCTGTTGGAAGGTGAACCGTTTCCCCAGTTCCTGAGTCCTCTGGAGCAGGTTTTCATTAAGGATCTCTCTGTACTTTGCTCCCTTCATCTTTCCCTCGATCCTGACTAGTCTCCCAGTCCCTGCGCTGAAAAACATACCCACAGCATGATGCTGCCACCACCATGCTTCACCGTATGGGACTCTTGGCATTCAGGCCAAAGAGTTCATTCTTGGTTTCATCAGACCAGAGAATCTTGTTTCTCATGGTCAGTCCTTTAGGTGCCTTTTGGCAAACGCCAAAAAGGGCTGTCATGTGCCTTTTACTGAGGACTGGCCACTCTACCATAAAAGGCCTGATAGGTGGAGTATTGAAGAGATGGTTGTCCCTCTGGAGCTCTGTCAGAGTGACCATCGTCTTTCTGGTCACCTTCCTGACCATGGCCCTTCTCCCGATTACTCAGTTTAGCCGGGCGGCAAGCTCTAGGGAGAGTCCTTCCAACTCATGCAGTGGTTTTTGCTCTCACATTTCAACTGTGGGACCTTATATAGAGGTGTGTGCCTTTCCAAATCATATCCACAGGTGGACTACAATCAAGTTGTAGAAACATCTCAGGAATGATCCATGGAAACAGGATGCACCTCAGCTCAATTTAGAGTCAAATAGCAAACGGTCGGAATACTTGTGTCAATAAGGTATCTGTTTTTTTGTTTTAATAAATTTCTAAAAACACGTTTCTGCTTTGTCATTATGGGGTATTGTGTGTAGATTGATGAGGAAAAACATTGTATTTATTCCATAATTGATTAAGGCTGTAACGTAACAAAATGTGGAAAAAGGGAAGGGGTCTGAATACTTTCCGAATGCACTGTATCTTATACAGTACACCATCTATGGTATAGGGAAGTACAGGGTCTTGATATAGTAGTAATCTAAGTACTGTAAAATAAGTGGCAAACAATGTTACCGTACGAGCAGGTTTGGCCTAGACTACGGCACGTTTTCTAAAAGCATCTCAGAGGAGTGCTGATCTAGAATCAGGTACCCCATGTCCTAGAAATCGCATTCATTATGATGTAAAGAAATACTAAACTGACCCTATATCAGCCCTCTTACTGTGAGACTTTGAGAATTCATATTCAGAAGTACTTACTTATTCCACTGTAGTGCCTCATCTTCCTGGCTAGTTCGTCCGACCGTGTCAGCTCCGACACTTTCACCTCAGGCTCCACTGTGGTAAAAATACAATGTAGAGTTACACAAACATAGATGTATATGAATGAATAGAAAACGGAGACTCAATGATACCGAAGAGATGAGACAACAAACGCTAGCGCACCAAAAGCATTTCAGCAGAGTCATCTATGGAGACTATGATTATAGTTTTGGTTTGCAACAAACATGTGAAGTAAGAATAGGGGAAAAGTGGGTGGTTAAATGGGAAAGTAATTCGTTGTTGTAATTCAAAGACTTCATTATCGGATTTTCTGACTTAAATTGAAAGACAAAACTTTATCACCCTTATTCTCTCAAGACTCTCAATACCTGAAATGCACTAGTTATTTTGAATGTATAGATGAATGTGGTAACCCTCTTACTCTCACTGCTGTTAAAGGTGTACGTCATGGTTTCATTGCCACTGTCAGGAAGGAGGGTCCCTCGGTCGTTCCTCCCGTTTGCTCGCGGCTGCTGGTGCACTGGCTCCTGGGCCTGGGAATTGGAGTTTTTGTTCTTCTTGCCTTTGCGCGTGCTGATGCGGATGACGCCGTGCACCAGCCTGCACTCTGCCTCCCGCTGCTCCAGGTTGTAGTCCTGAGCAATGTTGCAGATCAGCTCGCTGATCTCATTGGTCTTCCTTGAGAACGACGAGTCCGACGTGCACTTGGCCAGTTGGTCGATCTGGTGCAGCGCGTAGAGCTCTAGAAGTTTCTTAGTGATGAGCGAGTCAATGTCCGTGCCGCTGTCGCTCAGGTCGTCCAGATCCAGGTCCTCCCGGGAGTAGATGGTGCTGGTGTTGCTGACGGGACGCTGGCTGTCGCCCTTGCCGCCAGGACGCGTCCGCTTGGGGCCCGACGACGTGGGATAGACCACCGTCTGGCCCCCGATGCGGACATCCTTGTAGCGGAAGCTGTCACTGGGAGGCAGCTTGGAGGACTGCTTGGCTGGCTTCATGCTGGGCTCCAGAGGGATGCCGCAGGTGGGTTTGGACACGGCCACGCCGTTGGGGGGGTGGGGCTGCTCAGAGTCAGCCTTGCCGGGGTGGTCTGTGGAGCTCTCGTTGTTGACAGGCAGACAGAGATCCCGGCTGCCACAGAAGCCACAGGTGAGGACACAGCAGAGGAGAGCCTTGCAGCCACTCCAGCCCATAGAGGCACAGGAGCCACATGCATTTGTGCTCTGGGGTGAGTCCGCTGAGCCAGGGATGAACCCCAGTGTCACTGACCCCCGCCCGCTGACGCGTCGTGTTGGGGGGGTTCCCCTGCGGCCTTGCTGGCCCTCAGAGTGACGGGTGTGGTCACCATTATACTGTTCCCGTGTATTGTGGTCGACATGGGGGTCCTTGTAGGGCTCTTGGCTGGCAGTACTGTCTCTAGAGATGGTGCGGCCCTGCTTGTAGCCGTCAGCCCTGGTTCTGTGTCCCCTGTGCTGTTTGTCGTGGCGGGACTTCTGAGGAGCCCCTGTGCTGTGGCCAGGCATGGCTCAAAGCACCCGGGACCTTTCAATATGATGGGAACAATGAAATATAAACACTTTACAGTCATATCTGGGGCAGCAGGGTAGCCTAGTGGTTAGTGTTGGACTAGTAACCGGAAGGTCTCAAGTCCAAACCCCCGAGCTGACAAGGTACAAATCTGTCGTTCTGCCCCTGAACAAGGCAGTTAACCCACGGTTCCTAGGCTGTCATTGAAAATAAGAATGTGTTCTTAACTGACTTGGAGAGTTAAATAAATATCTAAACACAGTAATTATTATGCTTACTAATCATCTCTTTTGCCAGTCACATGAATCATTTCCTGTTGCAACAAGTAGACTATTGACGCCAAACATTGAACTAATACTGTATTTTGAGATACAGCCCATAGTTAGTTGTTGTAGGCTACTTTGCTGATACATGCTTTAATCGTGCAATTGGAGAGCAATGCCATAGGAAAAAGTCCAATTCTGATATATTTCAAGTCAATCTACATCGCGTATCAATTCGGCTTGTGGAATTGTCACAACGGCTTTGTTTTGGATATATTTTCCGTGCGTGCACTCGGTCTGTTTTGATCGCGTAGGCTAACCAGGTATGCTACCGTTGTAGGTTAATTAATAAAGAAATTGGAAAGTTTGTTAAATATGACTTTTCAAAAAACAAACACCTCATCTATAAAGGTCACTATGTCGGGCTAGAGTTAAGCTTGTTCGAAATTAGAGATAAGCTTCTTCGTACGGTAAACATTTGAAAAGTCAACTTACCGCATAAATCGCTTGGGTTACTTTTGGCAACTCTTGACGCCGATAAAATTACGGAAGTCCGTAAGGAAAACGTTCTTCCTTTGAGTCGAGTTTGTGTGTGTCGGTTTCTCAACTCTCCACCTGTGTTTTCTTCACAACAAAGGCAGCCGATTCCAAGACATATAACAACCTACCAACCCTAAGCTTCTTTTGGTAAATTCCACAGTGTTCTGTTCCTTCGTCTGCCCGTGTAGGTTATTACCTGCGGCTACAGGTAAATCCAAATTCTACAACACCCACCCAGAGGGAAGACATGACGATCTGAAATGTTCAAAATAAAAGTCCCCCGCGTAATAGTAGAACATGTCAATAAACTAATAATTTCCTTCACATGAACAATATAAATATTTAAGTGACATTTGCAACACGCCAAATACCCCCAATGCAAATCACTGTATATGGAATATTATTGGCGTGTAAAACAAACTATTCTAGGTACCACAGTAAAAAAAAATATTGTAGAGAATACTCTGTAGGGTCTGTGGAATGTAGGCTATATATGCTGTCTTTTCATGGCGCTCTGAATAATAGAGTGTTGCTGGCCTTTTACTCCACCCATTCCATTGCCCACAATAAGAATCACTCCGCCCTCAAACTCAACTCTGGACCTGGAAGCTAGCTCCACCGTTTGTTTTCATTGTCAGGGACCGATTTAGACCTGGCACATCGGGTGGGAGCAATTAGTTATCAAGTAGAACAGAAAACCAGAGCAAAATCTATTTCTAGGTGTCGCAATAAAAAAAATATTGTAGGGAATACTCAGTAGGGTCTGTAGAATCCATATATGGTGTAATTTCATGGGGCTCTGAATAATACGGGGTGTTGCTGGACTTTTATTACGGCCAATACATTGGCCACAATGCAAATCACTGTATATGCATTACATAAGGGCTCATAGAGAAAAAAGTATAATTTGTGCTGATGTAAAAGTGGAGTGGGGAGTACTCAGTAGAGTCTGTGCAATCTATATGTTGGATCATTTCATGGTGTACTGAATAATATTCCGTTTTGATCTACTTTTACTGTGGGCAAACATTTTAAAATGGGTTGCCTGAACACTATACGGCACAAATGTGGCACTGTACTGGAAAAACGATGATTTGTGCCGATGTTTCATTTTTAAGTTTTTCTTTCAGTAATTGTAGTGACTTGATTTTAGTAGAATCCCAAAAGTTATTTGTGCGTTGTTCAGATGTTATGTTCCTCAACACACGCAGCCAAACAATGGAGGTTGGCATTGGCTGTTAATTCCTTGTACACCTTATATGCGGCAGTATTATGAAATTACAATGCAAGTTTCTCCCTCTATGGAGCTATAAAAAAATATAATATATATATATATATATATATATGTCTGAAAATGTATGATGTTGAAAATGTACTACACAGTAAGGATTCTACTCTTTAATCTTTCCTGCAAATAGGTCTACCCATGAGAACGTTTTGAAATACCTACCACTTCACTCCGAAAGGACCCTCTCCCATTCTTCACGGGTCAATGTAACATACCATTATTTGGAGTGGTATGCCTGAATTTGTAGTGGTATGCCTGAATTTGGAGTGGTATGCCTGAATTTGGAGTGGTATGCCTGAATTTGGAGTGGTATGCCTGAATCAAAAAATTTGCCTCATCTGAAAAAACACATTTCAGTGTATCCTCTTATTTCGACGTCAACCTCTCCAGTTACATGCTGCTCATGTAATTACATTTTGTCATAGAGCTTCATATTTCCTCATCTGATAAACCTTTACCACAACTTTCTGGGTGGGTTGCACCAATATGGATTAACTCTTAAACTGGGTTAAATCAAGGTTGATCTATTCATCTTGTTGCACCAAATGTTAAAGCTAGTTTTAAATGAATCCTAGTTAAGTTAAATCCTAATCTAATCTAAGTTTAGTTTTCACTTTAAACCTATATATATTCTAAGCCTGTTGCTCAATGAATTAAAAATAATATATCAACTTAGATTGGAGATTAATTCTAAACAGCTACTTGAGGTGTTTAACCTGCTAAAATGGCAGCATATCTACGGTGGAAAGTTACTCAGAGAATAATTAGAGACAGGTTTAATCCTGTTGAGTTTTATGACAATTAACTCATTATTAGTAGGCTATTTACATGCCCATTTGTACACCAATTGAATTGGAGTTCATGATATGCTCAGACTTGGTACGAATGATGATTTTATGCAACATGCTGTAACGGGCCTGATAACGGTAAGATTGTAGTGAAGTAGCATTAACATTAGTTTTAACATGCATTATACACAGTAAATTTGAAAGTGTTAAATCAACACTTTAAGTGTTAAATTTAACACTGTCAGCGAATACATATGGCCCCACTCTACACAGAGTACAAAGTACACTGATCAAAGTGTTACATTTCTAGTGTTGATTTAACACTGAGGAGTGCAAAAAGTTAACACTCTATACTGGCCGGTGTTGATAAACATTTAACACTAAGAGGTAATCAACACTTTGAGTGTTATAGTGACACTCGCTAGTGTTGATCTACGATGACTCCTATTAGAGTAAAAATGTGTTCATGTATTTACTCTTCCCCTAAGTAAATGGAAATTACATTTTGTAAAACACTTGGAATTTCACAATAAACTCAAGCAAAGCTGTTTCAACATTCAAATATGTTTATTATGACCAAACCATAAGTCTCAGCCCTGGCTAAACTGTCATAAAGTGACAGTAGAATGTAGTCAAAAGAATCCCCTGCTCCATTTGACATGAGAAAATCAATAGGTTTGTTGGAAAATGCTGACGTTTACATTAAAAACAAATATGTTTCTCACAACCTAACCATAAGTATCAGCTCTGGTTTAAACTGTTATCAAGTGACAGTAGGGGGCAATGTAGTCAAAACAAAATCCCTTGCTCCATATGACATGACATGATGTCATTTACATGAAATACCACGCATGGTGGACTTTGCTTCAAAACAACTTTAAATGCGTGCAAATGATCATCAAAACATAACGTTTCAAGAGCTGACCCAACCAAAAAAAACATTTTCCTCTTTCTGAACAATTAGCCTTCATTTTGTCAAATACTGGCATTTCAATGACTACTTCACCATATCTGACCATATATGTACCATTGTGCTTTACCCATTTAACTGACAAAACATTTGTGTGCACTGAGACATTCAACTTGGCAGCAATCTCATGGCTTTCTTTCAGGTCATTGAGCCTTAACACCTTTCCCAGACCTATAGGTAGGTAGTCTATCCTGACTGAAAGTTTCCCAATTATATGCCATATCATTTTGGTGTTTCTTGGCTTAGCTCATAATCACATTCTCAAAACTCTTCGGTTGCTTTTTAAAGAAATGATGTTTAGCCTCGTAAGCGCATACTGAAGAATGGGCCCAATATTCCTTATACAACGAGGATAATGTATCATGAAGTGGTGTTTCGGTAACAGATTTCTATCCGGAAACAAACACTTGAAAAGCCTATGATGTCCAGCATTTAAGTGCTTCAGATAGATTGTCATGCCCTCTGTTAGTATAGGAGAAAACACAATATTTACCATTTGTAGTAGTAACAGAAGCAGCTGCCAGTATTTATCATCTTTCTGTACCAGATCACCAAATATCAATGGCAAATTACAGAGCAGACAGACACCAAGACTGAATAGCCTTTAGACCCAATTCATTGCTCCCATCATCCAATTTGAGTGCAGGTGGATGATTCCTCCTCTCTGTGTAGCCATAGTTAAACGAACGAACTCTACCTTACACATCTTTAGCAGTCACGAAGTTGACTTGTATATACTGTAACACAAGTTTTGACCTCAAATGGTGCACCTCCTTCTAAAATATAATGCATTATATCGACATAAAAAATTGTCTGTAATATTGAAGTACTTTAATTTTAGATCCGTAAATCTAAGATGAACGGTTTTAAACTATGATCAGTGACATGTTGCACCAATATAAGAGGTATTTCGTGAGTTGAAACGGAGTAGCTGGACGATTTGACAAATGAGGCCACACAGTTGCTGTTCCTTGATCAAATATTAACAATGTAAGGTTAGAACCTCTCCAACTCCATCGTGAAATGTTCTCATGGGTTGGCTGATTTGAAATCAAATCTGTTATTTGCCAGAACTAGACAGAAACCTCATTCGTTAGCTAACGTTAGCTACTGTAGCAAGCTAGTTTAAAAACCAAACTAGACAGTGTAACATTCGTCGTTGGGAGAAAGAGAGGAGGACCAATGCTCAGCGTGGTAAGTGTTCATAGCTTTTAATGACGTACTAGAACACTGAACAAAACAATAAATAACAAACCAACAGTCCCGTAAGGACAAAGACAAAAACACTAAACAGGAAATAACTATCCACAACTCAAAAGTGAAACCAGGCTACCTAAGTATGGTTCTCAATCAGGGACAACAAATGGCATCTGCCTCTAATTGAGAACCATACTAGGCCAAACACAGAAATCCCAAATCATAGAAAAAAGAACATAGACAACCCACCCAACTCACGCCCTGACCATACTAAAACAAAGACATAACAAAAGAACTAAGGTCAGAACGTGACAGATAGCATAAAATATTATTTATTATTGTCATTACTTAACGTTATTTATTCATTTATTTTTGTCCGTTAGCCACCTGATCATGGCCCTTAAAAAAAAAAACGTCACCGTTTCTCAAATCGGATGAAAGCGTGCTGGGAAAAAAAGAAAGGGAAAGCCAAAAAGGATGCAATAGACCGGAACCGGAGGGGGGCCTCCGTCCAAGTGAATTGATCCTATCACCCATAAGATATCCGAGACTCATCCCCAGCAGTTTGCCCCTCTTCATAACCCCTATGATAACGATGGACAACTCGACCCAACAATATTTATTTAGTAAGCATAACTAACTGGTAAAGATCAATGGCTATAATAATGCACGTTAAAACTAACGTTAATGCAACTTCACTACAATGTTACTGTTATCAGGCCCGTTACAGCATGTTGCATAACATCATCACTCGTATCAAGGCTGGGCATATCATAAACCCCAATTTATTTGTTGTACAAAATGGGCACGTAAATAGCCTACTAATATTGAGTTAATTATCATTAAACTCAACAGGATTCAACCTGTCTCTAATTGTTCTCTGAGGAACTCTGTCGTTTTGGTCTCTCCACAGTAGATATGCTGCCATTTGGTGCAACAAGATTAATAGATAAACCTTGATTTAACCCAGTTTAAGAGTTGGTTGGTGCAACCCACCATTAATCATAGATTTACTGATCCAGATTTAAAATGAATTGGTGCAAACACATCTCTGATTAATTATAAACCGAGATTTACAAAACCTAGATTAGATCTAATCCTAGATTCGTTTAAATCGTGATGGTGCAACCCACCCTCTGTCTCTAAGTGGTACTATTCATTCCCAATATCTTGCGTGTCTGAGATTTGATTGAGCTGCACCACTGACACTTCCTCATACGAACTCTTGGCTACATCCGGATGAAAATCCGAAGCAAGTTCTTTATCCTCAAAAGTCTGAACACTTTGCTTATTTAGTTGGCAGCCTGAGCAGTTGACATTCCCTCATTTAAACGCTCCACTGGCAATATGTTTTGAACCTGAGCCTCGTTTACATTCTCTGTTTGTACTATTTTGTTCAATCTCACCTTGTTGTCACTAGCAACAGAATGTATAAATGTGTCACAGTTATACAGGTATGACAGCCCATCAGTGTTGCAGTCTTTGAAGCAGTTGGCTTCTTAACAAATCCCCTGCTAATAATCCATATTTGGCACTACCATTAGTGCAAGGCAAGAGGACATGAAAGTTGTGTATGGAATGGCAATTCATTTCACGCTAGGGTAAGCAACAAAAAAAGTGTTACGGGTTTTGTTTTTCCAACGGATATTCACAACACAAAAAAGTCCATTCATTTAGTATTTTGGAATTAATTTCACATGCAGGACTCAATGTAGGCATTACAAGAAAGACAGAGTAATAACCAGCATGCTATTTGACACAGCCCCCTGAAAACGGAACATATTTGGTTAGTAGAACCCCAACTGAGTATTTTCCACCCAAGTTTATTTGAGACAGTGGTCTAGCAATGACTAAAATATGAAATCACATACATATGGTTTTGGGCCACATATTTGGCTGACGGCGACAACATAACATGCTAAAATGGTAGCTGTCCGTGGTGCTGATATGTGTCTCACTGTTCAAATGTCAACATAAAGCCTCCTATGACCTGGCTTTTTGTTCAAACTCACCTGTTTTGTATTTTAGGGACTGTAGTGAGTAGACTGGACCCTGGTTTTATGGACACACAATCAATCATTGTACAGTGCTATATTTGTACTGTACAGTGTCCAGGCAAACCACTTTAAGCTGTTTGACCACAGTAAAAGTCCAGCAACACTCCATATTATTCAGAGCCCCATGAAATTACACCCTATAGATTCTATTGACTCTGCTGAGTATTCCCTACAGTACTTTTACTGTGGCACCTAGAATAGTTTTTGCTCTATAAGCCAATATGTATTCCATACACAGTGATTCGCATTGTGGTCAATGGAATGGGTAGAGGAAAAGTCCAGCAACACTTTCATATTATTCAGTGCCCCATGAAATTACTTCATATATATTTTCTACAGAGCCTACTGATTATTTCTTACAGTACTTTTACTGCGGAATCTAGAATAGTTTTTGCTCTAAAAGCCAATATGTATTCCATATACAGTGATTCACATTGTGGCCAATGGAATGGGTGGAGCAAAAGTCCAGCAACACTCTGTATTTTTCAGAGCCTCATGAAATAACACCATATATAGATTCTGACCTAGGGGAATAACAAGGCTAACAGAAATCCTTGAACAAGAGCAGACTGCAGGTGGCTTCAGGTAGCGCAGGCCGTAGTTGACACACCTGCTCACACGCAGCATCTGATGAAAGGCAGACCCTACTGAGTACTCCTGACCCCACTTTTACATAAGGCACAAATAATTGTTTTTCCTGTACAGTACTATATATGTACCATATAGTTTCCAGGCACCCCATTTTAAGCTGACCACAGTTCAAACTCATCTGATTTGTATTCTAGGGACTCTGGTTAGTAAGTAGACTGGACCAATCAATAGTTTGTTCTGTACAGTGCCATTTGTTTTTTCAATACAAAAAAAATACAGTTACTTTTCTTAAACAACATTGCATTCTTCAACAATAGTACCAGTAAATAAACTAGAATCCTACTATCAAAATAATTATATATTTTTAAAAAATGTAATTGTTGATTTTTTTTTACAAATAGGCTATTATTATGTTCTTGATATTGATTTACTTAAGCTCCAACCATTTCTCAATGTGCTCCACCTTATAGTTTCTTTATCTTATATAAAGTAGTAATTATCTTTAGTTTTCCCCCGTGTAATTATAATTTTAACATTATGCAAAAAGCTGCAAATAAATATTGATTTCGTATCATACACATAGCGTTTTACCATGGACTTGTATTTTGAAGGCAACATTTGATAACCGGAGGTCTAAATGCTAAATGCCATGATGCCAATCACAGAGTTTCTAAATCCAGAGGAACAACATCGCGATACTTCCGGGAACGCCCCAGAAACAGACCAAACAGACCAGGCCGGGGTTTGGGGTTTATAAAGTCAATGAGAGAAGTGGAACATTCTTCTTAGTTGTCAATTTTCTTGAAATGTAATGGCACAAACTATATTCGAGCCAACGTCTGTAGTAGTTGGGCATGTTATTACTCCAACCTCGTGAAAGTGGAAAACTAAGACGTTGTCATTTTTGGCAAAAACGACTTTATATCAAAGGAGTGTCTTTGATTTGACGGCCTGCACATGCGCAGTTTGATGCCAGACGACCGTTAGACCTGATGATGTGTATCGACACTACCGGTCAAACGTTTTAGAACACCGAATCATTCAAGGGTTTTTCTTTATTTTGACTGTTTTTTACATTGTAAAATAATAGTGAAGACATCAAAAATCAAGGCAACGGTAAGAATCTCTGGTTTAACTATCTAAGTGTAGTAATGAATAAATTGGCAAATTTCTTAAAAAATGTACAATTCTGTGAACTGTCTTGTGCAAGTTATAAATGAACACAATACCTGTTAGCAAAGGTGTCAGTTAGACTTGCAGGAGCTAGCAGGGATTTGTAGTTTTGCATGATGTGTACTTTGATGCTGATTAGAATTTTAGAGTCTGAGAGTAAAGAAAGCTGAAAATATTGATATGTCACCTTGTCCAAGAGAGACTTGCATGGTTATCAAAATATCATGCCAGGGTAAGCCTACACGAAACACACCCTCATTGTAAGCCTTTCTAAATTATTATGTTCTTGTGGTCAAATTGCAGTCTCAATCAAATCTTATTTGTCACATGCATCGAACACAATAGTGAAATGCTTACTTACAGGACCTTAACCAACAATGCAGTTTTAAGAAAAATAAGTGTTAAGTAAAAAAATAGATAAGTAAAGTGACTATGCATAGATAATAAACAGAGAGTAGCAGCAGCGTAAAATATGGGGGTGGGGGCAATGCAAATAGGCTGGGTAGCCATTTGATTAGCTGTTCAGGAGTCTTGTGGCATGAGGATAGAAGCTGTTAAGAAGCCTTTTGGACGTAGACTTGGAGCTCCGGTACTGCTTGCCGTGTGGTAGTTATAAACATATTTGTAATTATATTACAAATCCCTGACCTACAATATTATGTTTTTTCTAAGTAGTGAGAACAGTAGGGAGCAGGCAATGTAGCAAAGTAATCTTTACATGTTCTACTTTTCTTAAATGTATACTGAACAAAAATATAAATGCAACATATAACAATCTCAAAGATTTGAATAAATTCATTAGGACCTAATCTTTGGATTTCACATGGCTGGGCAGGGGCGCAGCCATGGTTGGGCCTGGGAGGGCATAGGTCCATACACTGGGGAGCCAGGCCCAGCCAATCATAATGAGTTTTTCCCCACGAAAGGGCTTTATTACAGACAAAAAATACTCATCAGCACCCCCCTCCGCACTAACAGGAATGTAAACAAATGTGTGTACAACATTTTAGATAAATAAGCTTTTTGTGTGTATGGAACATTTCTGGGATCTTTTATTTCAGCTCATGAAACATGGGACCAACACTTTACATGTTGTGTTTATATTTTTGATCAGTATAGTTTTGTAATGGACTAAAACAAGCAGACAACAAGAACATTTCGTTTGAAAGAGGTCAAGTTTTTGCTGTGAACCAATGGGGTAACCTAGGTGACCACAGGTTGTTTCCCCCACAGGCGGGAAGGGTCACGATGTTCTATCTAATACCGACTGAGTCTATCCCAGCTGCACTTGGATAGGGAGAAACTCATCAAAAAACACAAGAACAGATAAACTCTTCTCCTTCCTGCCATTGACCACGCAATGAATTGTAGGTGCATCGACCACTCCATGAATCTAATTCCATAGAGCAAAGTCAAATTCTTCCGCTACTCCATAAATGGCAGGTGCCCTGCTTCGAAGATCAAAGCACGACACATCATATTCATCAGTTCCAGTGAGATCCAACAGACGTTTCAACTGAGCAATAGATACACATCAAAACAAGCCCACTTCTCATGATTTTACTTTACCCCATTGCTTTCTTCACCAGTTTTGATATTTTTTATATTTGAGTCATTTAGCAGACACTCTTATCCAAAGCAACTTACAGTAGTGGGTGGGTACGTTTTTGTCATTTTACCCCACACTCGTCCCCCATGGGAATCTAACCAACAATCCTGGCGTTGCAAGGGCCATGCTCTACCAACTGTGCCGCACGGGATTACTAAATTGGGGTCCACACGGATCCACTAAGTTGGGGATATCTTGTTAACCCCCAAAACACATTCCTACTAGATACGATGGGGTATCTGAAGCACTAGACACATTTACCAAAACAACTTTCCTCCCCTTTCCATTCTTTTGTACAAAAGTCCACTCATCCTTTTTTCCACGCCCTCATATTCAAGCTCCTCATCCGTTTCCGCTATTTCGCAGTGTGTCGGCCACCAGGCGGATATCTATTCATATGACATGTTTATCATCCAGTAGTCGGCGCAATTTGCGAAGTATCTGACCAGAGATCTACTGATATGTGTAGCATCAGAGATATGGAACGCCCAGTGTCACTTGAAATAAATACATTTCAGTCAAGAAATAATTAAACGTGGAAATTAAATAGAGAAATTGAAAATGCAACACAAAAATAAATAAATAGCCTCAATTGGAAAATAAATTCTGAAATGGAAAATAAAATACACAAATAAATAAATACATAAATTGAGGATTATACATGGCGTATGAACAGAGGCCTAAAATACACATCTTTCAGCCTCCTATTGATTTCTCCAACTTTCCTCATCCAGACAGGTCTGCTCGATCCTGCTCTCTCCCCACTCCCAAGCTCAGTTAGTCGGGTAAGAGGTTCTCCAAACATGGGTCCATACCTGGGTGTATTAGCATCTCTGATGGTATGGTGAGATCTTTGTCCGGTGGTGGACTGTGTCATTGTCCAGTGTTCAAAGATATTTCTCAGAACTAGCTGCGTGTCTATGTTGATGGGAGGGGTGCTGGCCCATTGCTTCAGGATCAAGGGAGGCATCAGGGTTTTAAACTGCCTAAACATCTGTAAAGCAAAAACACCCACCCAGATAACAATACTAACAAACTTCATTTCGGAGTCAAACTTCAAAGTAATATGTCTATAACGAAGTACAAATTGAAAAAGCAACCTTCCCTCGGGCGATTTGTGATGTTAATTTCGTTTGATTGGACTCTTGGAATTGGGTTGTTGTGTCACTGCAATACAGTGTCACAGAAGGGTACATGCCATCCCTTTGTTAGATATGACAATAGAATTAGTGGCCTAATTATATGGTCATTTTTAACAGAGACATAGTATAGACTCATGCCAGTAGAGGGCACCCTCATACATTTGACTGAGTTAACCCAAACGGGTTGGATTCCTGAAGAGTCCATTTTTTTAACCCTGGCCTAAATCCACTTTAGGAGCTAGTCACACAATAATAGCCATGCCTCAGCCTAAAAGTGGCAGAACTTCTGTATATTTTTCACTTGACTGCATTAAATAACTGATGTGAGTGGAGCTTGCTGGTGTAAAACAGCTGCCTGGCAAATGTAGCTGGTGTGGTGAGATGATCTTATTCCTTGACAAAAGGGTGAAAAGAAACTGTTTAAACACATTCAATGTCTATATCATAGATTTCTGTTTCCAATTCAAATAAGGGTGCAATGCACCTCCAGTAGCTGAAAAAGCATAGAGCAAAACATGGGCTCATCAGTCACGTAAAACCATTGAAACGCTTCCAGGTCATGTTTGCTTTGAGTTTACGAACCTTTTATCTCCTCTCCTTTATTGTGCAGACTTTCTGTAGGTTATGACCCTCTCTTCCAACAAATAATGAGTGAGCCGGGAGGAATGGGCTGCCTCTTCTACTCCAAGTGCATGTAATTAGAGGACTGGCTTTGACCTTACTCAGTGCACGGTTAATCTCAACCCATTTACTGTCTTCAGTAGAGTGCATGTAGACCCTGCTGGGATTATTGATGATAGCCAGCGTTTCCAGGTGTTTTAGAAATCCTGCCAGTGTGGAACCACGTCCTCCTTACACCGCCATCATTTTGACTGCAACCGAGGCTGTCACTAGTGTATCAGTGCAATACGTCACTTGCCTTGGGATGACTGAGCAGATGTCCATTTAGCTGAAGATACCACTTAATAAATTACACATTTAAAAGGTGGACATGACATCCTTGAAAACATGATCATACTTTACAGGTGTGTAAGCAAGCAATCAATCTGTAAAACGATTTGCACTTTACATTACTGCAACCACGCATCAGACATCATTGCGTGCTATGTCATATAATAAGATCACTAAAATATGCTTACTGAATAGATAAACTCACACACAACAGAGCCAGTAGCATTGAGGTGGAGATGAATATATACTGTCAGTGTTGCTTTGGTCAATAGCGATCATTAGTTATGAAAGTCCCTGCAACTAAACTCACACGCAGGATAGAGAGATGCGCCGATACCTGCAGAGCCAGCAGGTGCAACTCTGACTAGCATCCTTCATCTTGTCCCACTTTCCCCCTACAGACACACTTAATCATCTCCCTTTCCCCATCTGCGCTAAGCAGGAGAGTCACACTAGCCCTGCACATTGTAACAGAATGGGGCAATGTAGCAGTGGTCATTCCAACAGCTCCCTGTAGAGTTGTAAAATTCCTTTAAGACTAAATGGAAACTTACTACAAATGTGATTTGGATAACATCTTGAAAACATGTTTTTATTCAGCACCACAAAGGGGTTTTTACAATTGTTTCATTTCAATGATCTTTACATAACACTGGTAAGTTATGCACGTGAGTTTATACACCACACTAGATCCTGCTTCATCACTTCAATACCACATCACTTCTGCACTCTGGAAATATGTGCCCATTCTTTCTGTCTTGCCCTGTCACGTCTGGTTACAAAGTCAGTTAAGGACGAAGATATGAATTAGTGCAGTGTACAATCATTCAATCTTCCCAAAAGAGTAGACATTCAAGGTTAGTTTTGCAGTCAAGACCCTTCAGATAGGCTATATTGCTTTGGTTCCATCTAGATATGTCAATAAGACCCACAAAGTACGGTGCCTTGCGAAAGTATTCGGCCCCCTTGAACTTTGCGGCCTTTTGCCACATTTCAGGCTTCAAACATAAAGATATAAAACTGTATTTTTTTGTGAAGAATCAAGAACAAGTGGGACACAATCATGAAGTTGAACGACATTTATTGGATATTTCAAACCTTTTTAACAAATCAAAAACTGAAAAATTGGGCGTGCAAAATTATTCAGCCCCTTTACTTTCAGTGCAGCAAACTCTCTCCAGAAGTTCAGTGAGGAACTCTGAATGATCCAATGTTGACCTAAATGACTAATGATGATAAATATACAATCCACCTGTGTGTAATCAAGTCTCCGTATAAATGCACCTGCACTGTGATAGTCTCAGAGGTCCGTTAAAAGCGCAGAGAGCATCATGAAGAACAAGGAACACACCAGGCAGGTCCGAGATACTGTTGTGAAGAAGTTTAAAGCCGGATTTGGATACAAAAAGATTTCCCAAGCTTTAAACATCCCAAGGAGCACTGTGCACGCGATAATATTGAAATGGAAGGAGTATCAGACCACTGCAAATCTACCAAGACCTGGCCGTCCCTCTAAACTTTCAGCTCATACAAGGAGAAGACTGATCAGAGATGCAGCCAAGAGGCCCATGATCACTCTGGATGAACTGCAGAGATCTACAGCTGAGGTGGGAGACTCTGTCCATAGGACAACAATCAGTCGTATATTGCACAAATCTGGCCTTTATGGAAGAGTAGCAAGAAGAAAGCCATTTCTTAAAGATATCCATAAAAAGTGTCGTTTAAAGTTTGCCACAAGCCACCTGGGAGACACACCAAACATGTGGAAGAAGGTGCTCTGGTCAGATGAAACCAAAATTGAACTTTTTGGCAACACAGCTCATCACCCTGGCAGCATCATGGTTTGGGCCTGCTTTTCTTCAGCAGGGACAGGGAATATGGTTAAAATTGATGGGAAGATGGATGGAGCCAAATACAGGACCATTCTGGAAGAAAACCTGATGGAGTCTGCAAAAGACCTGAGACTGGGACGGAGATTTGTCTTCCAACAAGACAATGATCCAAAACATAAAGCAAAATCTATAATGGAATGGTTCAAAAATAAACATATCCAGGTGTTAGAAAGTCCAGACCTGAATCCAATCGAGAATCTGTGGAAAGAACTGAAAACTGCTGTTAACAAATGCTCTCCATCCAACCTCACTGAGCTCGAGCTGTTTTGCAAGGAGGAATGGGAAAAAATGTCAGTCTCTCGATGTGCAAAACTGATAGAGACATACCCCAAGCGACTTACAGCTGTAATCGCAGCAAAAGGTGGCGCGACAAAGTATTAACTTAAGGGGGCTGAATAATTTTGCACGCCCAATTTTTCAGTTTTTGATTTGTTAAAAAAGTTTGAAATATCCAATAAATGTCGTTTCACTTCATGATTGTGTCCCACTTGTTGTTGATTCTTCACAAAAGAATACAGTTTTATATCTTTATGTTTGAAGCCTGAAATGTGGCAAAAGGTTGCAAAGTTCAAGGGGGCCGAATACTTTCGCAAGGCACTGTATAATATAATACATACATACAATAATACATACAACACCAAAGACGGATAGCAACTTGGTTAAATCTATGCAAGTTAGTAAAAATGTGGCCACAGCAAGAGAGGCATCAAGGATATGCAGGTACCACGAGCCCGGCTGTTCACACTTAAAATAGTCTCTCCATTAAATAGTGTAATTACATCACTTATGTAAGGATAAACTGTAGAACTGTTATACATTGTTATTCTTACATAGGTTATGTAATTATTTTCAACATATTGTACAGAAATGTATGATACAGGTAAGTCCCTCACACATGTGTGCATGGTTGGGCAGAAACTGATGATATGTAATCTGATTACAAAAGAAAAAAAATGTACTTTTAATCAGTTATGTTACCAGCCCAAAATATCAGATTACAGATGCTTTTGAAAAACTAGAAGATTACTTTCAAATTCATAAAGGATGTCTGCTGTTTTCTCAATGACATTTAATTCAGCATTGATAAAATAACAGGTTTAAATTAGTTCCACCAGAGCAAGTCTGACCACAAGTCAGAGACCACTATGATGACACACCAAATGTGTGTGTATGGATAATTTTGATCTACTTCCAATAAGGGGAAAGTAAACCAATTTACATTACTGAGTTTGGCTAATTCAAAAGTTACGTTACTGATTACCATTTTGGACAGGTAACTAGTAACTGTAACATATTACATTGAGAAAGTAACCTACCCAAACCTGAATGCAAGTCCACTCCAGTCCAGTTCCATTCCAGGGAATGAGGAATCACAAATCCACCGAGATGGAGCCTGGTTTGAGCTGTGTGTCTGAGGGGATCTGTACTAAACAGGTGTCAGTGGGTAGCTGTGATAAGCGGTTATCTGAGTGAGCCTGTCCAAAACTACCGTTTGTCGGTGGCTTCTCTTCGACTCTGACGTCTTTTGAGAGGTATTCCCGGCGTGGGTCAGTGTCGATCTCATAGCGGTGGTGATACCCCTCCAACACTTCATGGCAGGCATCTCGTGTCTCCACCACCCACTTTTTAATACCTTGCCGGTTGAGGTAGAGCACAAAGAGGAAGACCATGCCCACAAAGCCCAGCACCAGACCCAGGAGGACGTAGGAGGTCTGCAGGGAGAGGTCGCCCACCTCGTCTCTGATTCCGACCAGAGGTGGTGAAGTAGCATGGCATCCGACAACTTGGACCCCGAGCGCCCGCAGGGGCCTGTCCTGAAACTCCCAGGGTGAGGCGCAGGTCAGAGCTTCTGCATCCCCCACCTGAGCCTGGGAATTCTTAAGCCACACAGCAAAGTCTTGGATCTCACATGTGCAGACATAGGGGTTGTGGCTCAGCAGGATGCGGGGGGCTTGCCCCAGCCTTTCCAGCTCCCCCAGAGCATCACCTTGGAACGCCCTGAAAGAGTTGCGGGTCAAGTCAAGCAGCTCCAGGCGGCGCAGGCCAAAGAAGGTGCCGTTGTTGACCGATGCTAGGGAGTTGTTACCAAGGAAGAGGTGCTGCAGGCTTGGGAGGTGGGAGAACATCCCTGGGGGTAGGAAGACCAGGCGGTTCCCGGAGAGGTCTAGGCTGAGCAACCCTCCTAGGCCTCCCCAGCGCAGTGCGGTGGTGAGATCTGTCAGTGAGGTGTAGTTATAGAGGGAGCGGCTAAGGTTGAGCTCCTTTAGAGGACTCCCTGGGATGTTGAGGGCTTCAGGGTGGATGAGAGTCAGATGGTTGCAGCTCATGTCCAGGGAGCGCAGGTAGGAAAGGGTAGAGAAGCTGTGGGATGCAACCTCTGTGATCCTGGGAAGACAGATGGACCATGTTTACAGTCCCCAAACCGCATATTGGACTCAGAATTCATGTTTGCTGAATTATTGTCATGCTAAAATAGGGTATCTAAACATTTCATAAGTTGGTGTGATGGCATTCAGGAGAACATGAAATAATAATTGTATTGTTTTCCTGCTATTTCTCCCCAATTCTGTGAATTCCAATTGGTAGTTATAGTCTTGTCCCATTGCTGAAACTCCCGTATGGACTAGGGAGAGGCAAAGGTCAAGAGCCATGCATGCTCCAAAACACAACCCTGCCAAGCCGCACTGCTTCTTGACACACTGCTTGCTTAACCAGGAAGCCAGCCGCACCAATGTGTCCGAGGAAACATTGTACAACTGGCAACCAGGGTCAGCTTGCAGACGCCCGGACCCCCACAAGGAGTCACTAGAGCGCGTTGGGACAAGGACATCCCGGCCGGCCAAACCCTCCCCTAACCCGGACAACACTGGGCCAATTGTGTGACACCTCATGGATCTCCCGGGCACGGCTGGCTGTGACACAGCCAGAGATTGGACCCTGGTCTGTAGTGAAACATCAGAACACAATTCTCTTTGATGAGACTATCTACTCACCTATTGTTGCTCAAAATGATGGTGGTGACATTTTTCAGTTCATGAAATGTCTCTGATCCAATTCTGAATATATTGTGTCCTGTGATGATCACATTCCTTGTGTATCCTGGAATATCTCGTGGTATGGAGCGAAGGTCCTTGGAAACGCATTTCACTGTGCGCGTGCCAGCAAAGCATTGGCAGCCTGATGGGCACTCCAAGCACTGGTGGGGCGCACAGAGTAGCGCACCAAAAAGTACAAGGATTACCAAATGATGCATAACTCAACAGAAACGTTATAAACTGATAAATACCAGAATATGCAGAAGGAGCAGTTAACGGTGAGTCATATTACGCCGTGTCACGCACATCAAGGAGAAAAAAAACCTCAAGACTTCGGCATAACGGTATAATGAGGTGTTAGCCTTTCTTTAGATGGTGCCAAATGATAGCCCGATGGTTTGTGTCTGCATTGAGTGAGAAGGATGTTTCGTCTGCTGAGTAACAGGACCGGCAAGTTGTTAGCTTGACTTGAAATACCGGCGCAGAATCAAGGAGAGGAACAGTGAACGTTTTTTAAAGGCACAGACACGAAACATATTATACCACACGGAAGAGTCTCTGTGGTGTCTTTGTGTGATATGATTTAACAGTATATAAACAATGAACAAGTAGGCTATGCATATTATGTACATGTATTTATATTTGTTCCAATAAATAACAACACTAAACAGAGGGTAGTGCCCAGGACCCAGTACATATAATAATTTCGCCGGTGCTTATATTTGTCCAGTTACACACAAGTGTGTAATGGGAAATGTTTTTTGCGTGGCCAACTCCCCTGAGGCACCCGCAGGGTTCCAGTATTGTGGTTCCGGTATTCGAACCCAACGTTCTAAACTCGAGGCGACGTGACGCCCTCTGTCGGGCCGAGCTCCCTGTCACCCAGGACCTCAACAACAGGCAGTTAATGACTCCAGCCATCCAATTCATAGACTGTTCTCTCTGCTACCATACGGCAAGCGGTGCCGATGTACCAAGTCTGGAACCAACAGGACCCTGAACAGTTTCTACCAGCAAGCCCTAAGACTGTTAAATATTTGAGTTAAATAAATAACTACCCAGACTATCTGCATTGACCCATTTTTTACACTAACATTTTTGACTCATCACATACGCTGTTGCAACTGTTTATTATCTATCCTATTGCCTAGTCACTTTATCCCTAGTTATATGTACATATCTACCTCAATTACCTCGTACCCCTGCAGATCGACTCTGTACTGCTACCCCATAGCAAGGTTAGCGTTACTCTGTATTTATTATTACTTTTCTATATTTTCTGTCTCTCTGCATTAATGGGAAGCATTTCGCTGTTAGTCTACACCTGTTGTTTACGAAGCATGACAAATACAATTTGATTTGACTTTACTAGCCTATGGTATAGCTTATTGCCCATCATTTCTGTAATTCTATCGAATGAGTGGTCATGCATATGGACTACTTTAGAGTATATTAACATTTCCAAGCATGTTGCTTCAGAGAACTTACTGCATGAAAAACGAACACTGTCTGATAAAATATAGTAAACAATTACAAAGTAAAATTATGTTGAGCTGGTATAAGCTGGGGGCATTTAAGAGTGACGGGTGGCCCACACTGGTTAAATGGGGGTTAGGAGTCAGCAAGAGAGACCAATTTGAATTTATGACCATAGACAATTTAGACATTTAAATTATCGTCATTTAGCAGATGCTATATCAGTTCTATATACAGTGCCTTGCGAAAGTATTCGGCCCCCTTGAACTTTGCGACCTTTTGCCACATTTCAGGCTTCAAACATAAAGATATAAAACTGTATTTTTTTGTGAAGAATCAACAACAAGTGGGACACAATCATTAAGTGGAACGACATTTATTGGATATTTCAAACTTGTTTAACAAATCAAACACTGAAAGATTGGGCGTGCAAAATTATTCAGCCCCTTTACTTTCAGTGCAGTAAACTCTCTCCAGAAGTTCAGTGAGGATCTCTGAATGATCCAATGTTGACCTAAATAACTAATGATGATAAATACAATCCACCTGTGTGTAATCAAGTCTCCGTATAAATGCACCTGCACTGTGATAGTCTCAGAGGTCCGTTAAAAGCGCAGAGAGCATCATGAAGAACAGGGAACACACCAGGCAGGTCCGAGATACTGTTGTGAAGAAGTTTAAAGCCGGATTTGGATACAAAAAGATTTCCCAAGCTTGAAACATCCCAAGGAGCACTGTGCAAGCGATAATATTGAAATGGAAGGAGTATCAGACCACTGCAAATCTACCAAGACCTGGCCGTCCCTCTAAACTTTCAGCTCACACAAGGAGAAGACTGATCAGAGATGCATTCAAGAGGCCCATGATCACTCTGGATGAACTGCAGAGATCTACAGCTGAGGTGGGAGACTCTGTCCATAGGACAACAATCAGTCGTATATTGCACAAATCTGGCCTTTATGGAAGAGTGGCAAGAAGAAATCCATTTCTTAAAGATATCCATAAAAAGTGTCGTTTAAAGTTTGCCACAAGCCACCTGGGAGACACACCAAACATGTGGAAGAAGGTGCTCTGGTCAGATGAAACCAAAATTGAACTTTTTGGCAACACTGCTCATCACCCTGGCAGCATCATGGTTTGGGCCTGCTTTTCTTCAGCAGGGACAGGGAAGATGGTTAAAATTGATGGGAAGATGGATGGAGCCAAATACAGGACCATTCTGGAAGAAAACCTGATGGAGTCTGCAAAAGACCTGAGACTGGGACGGAGATTTGTCTTCCAACAAGACAATGATCCAAAACATAAAGCAAAATCTACAATGGAATGGTTAAAAAATAAACATATCCAGGTGTTAGAATGTCCAGACCTGAATCCAATCGAGAATCTGTGGAAAGAACTGAAAACTGCTGTTCACAAATGCTCTCCATCCAACCTCACTGAGCTCGAGCTGTTTTGCAAGGAGGAATGGGAAAAAATTTCATTCTCTCGATGTGCAAAACTGATAGAGACATACCCCAAGCGACTTACAGCTGTAATCGCAGCAAAAGGTGGCGCTACAAAGTATTAACTTAAGGGGGCTGAATAATTTTGCACGCCCAATTTTTCAGTTTTTTATTTGTTAAAAAAGTTTGAAATATCCAATAAATGTCGTTCCACTTCATGATTGTGTCCCACTTGTTGTTGATTCTTCACAAAAAAATACAGTTTTATATCTTTATGTTTGAAGCCTGAAATGTGGCAAAAGGTCGCAAAGTTCAAGGGGGCCGAATACTTTCGCAAGGCACTGTATATAGTTATGACTATCCCAAGCCAAACATTCATTTATATGACATTCCTTTCTGAATCTAGTAAAATGTACATCAAAACAAGCCAGAACAGCTGGACATAACTGCCCTCGTGAGAGTGTGAATGTTAGCACTGCACAAAGAAGTGTCCCATCAAAACGTTTATTCTTCTTCTTTCACTTTTTATGATTACAACAGAGCAGGAAAATCCCTTGTATTATCTCTCCCCTCCGTTTCCCACTTCGTGTCCCTTGTGTGGTCAGTGCAGGTTGAGCGTTAGGATGAAGGTGACGAGGGCTCCAGTCAACATAAGGAAGGGCAGCCAGGTCTTGAGGAAAGACACACAGCTGTGGAAGGACAGAGGGAGAGAGAGAGAGAGAACAGTGAGAGTAGTAATGACAGTCATTAAATCCTCACATTTTGGCTGTTGGTCAAAAACACAATACATTTGTCGTCTATACTGCCCTACAAGGGCAAAACTCAGTAACTACACTTTTTTTTGGTCAAAATTGTGTTAAGACTGAAATCATGCGTTGTAGTATCTGTTTTGTCTTGTGACATAATCAACTGTTTCAATTATGTTCCATTTCAGAGAAAGTTTGAGTTTGAAATTTGCAGTTACTACAAACTCCAAGTACAAAACAAGGAAAACCGCAGTAACTGAAGTTACTGCACTTTGGCTTTGTTCCACCATACAAAGACCAGTAACTACGCAACAGTGAAACTGAGAAAAATTGCTTTAAAGTTGATTTGCTTTTCCAGACAAATATGTTGTAGGTAGATGATAAGTGATAATGTACTGATGTATCATCTTATTCTGAATTGTTTATGCATATCAACCATGACCACTGATTTGACCTAAGTCAAATATTTTCTTTAGATATAAACATTCTATGTGATGAAACAGTCCTTACCTTATGGCAAAAAAATTTTGAGGATTGCCTTTGGCTATTGTAGGGCAGTATATAGAGACAGGTAAGGAAGTGCAGTCGGTTAAATTTCCCAGAAGCCAGGGTAATTTACACAGGCCACTGAGGGCAGACCAAGTCTCTAATCTCCCAGAGGTTTACCCCACTCCCTTCACCTCACTCTTTCCCCGTTCTCCACCCTAATACCCCCCCCCCTTCCCCTCCTCCTGATCCAGCAGTGGGAGCCCCGGCAGAGAGTTGATGTGGTGATGAGGGGGCCACATCTGGCAATGATGAATTACACGGCGCCCCACTGTTTAAGGACGTGGTGCCCTCGGACGATAATGTGGAGGCTGCACAAAGCAGTGACACTAGCTCCCTATGTGGGTCGGGGGAGAATAATGAGGGGGTTTCTCAACAGCATATGTTTCCCCGTGTCTGGAGCTCCTCTCCCTCCTGCAGAGCGTTGCCTGCTGGCAGGTGCATGCTTGCTTGTTCAGACTCTGTGCTGTTGCTGCTTTGCATAGTTTGCTTCTGCCCATTTCATCAGCATGTCTGATTCTACTTCCACACCAGTTAGTCAAATGATCCAGAGGGAACGCACATACACATAGAGTGATTGGTCAGTCAGAATGATGCTTTGTGAGTGGCAAGTATTGTTGTACAGAAGGTTCAGTGTTCACGCCTAGGTTAGGACAGGAATGAGCATACTCTGTTACATACAGTAGAGTACCTCTTCATTGCATGATTGCATGGTATCTCACCTGACATGCTTGCCGTGGATAAGGGACCGCAGGCATAGGTTGACCATGTTCCAGGACGTTCTGTTGTCGTAGCGCATGAGGTTAAGGGCCAGGGCCACGTGGGAGTGGCAGTTATCACAGCAGAGGTTGTGCTACAAGAGACAGAGGAAGAAGTCTAGTCAGGTCTAACTCTAGGCGTTTTTTGTCAATATCGCTACAATGGGCCTTTACAATCATTGTACAAAACATGTACATATAAATACCTTTGCCCCTTACAATAGGCCTTTATTGGAGATGTTCAATAGGCCTTTATTGGAGATGTTCAATAGGCCTTTATTGGAGATGTTCAATAGGCCTTTACTGGAGATGTTCAATAGGTTTTTACTGGAGATGTTCAATAGGCCTTTATTGGAGATGTTCAATAGGCCTTTACTGGAGATGTTCAATAGGCCTTTACTTGAGATGTTCAATAGGCCTTTACTGGAGATGTTCAATAGGCCTTTACTTGAGATGTTCAATAGGCCTTTACTGGAGATGTTCAATAGGCCTTTACTGGAGATGTTCAATAGGCCTTTACTTGAGATGTTCAATAGGCCTTTACTGGAGATGTTCAATAGGCCTTTACTGGAGATGTTCAATAGGCCTTTACTGGAGATGTTCAATAGGCCTTTACTGGAGATGTTCAATAGGCCTTTATTGGAGATGTTCAATAGGCCTTTACTGGAGATGTTCAATAGGCCTTTACTTGAGATGTTCAATAGGCCTTTACTGGAGATGTTCAATAGGCCTTTATTGGAGATGTTCAATAGGCCTTTATTGGAGATGTTCAATAGGCCTTTATTGGAGATGTTCAATAGGCCTTTACTGGAGATGTTCAATAGGCCTTTATTGGAGATGTTCAATAGGCCTTTATTGGAGATGTTCAATAGGCCTTTACTGGAGATGTTCAATAGGCCTTTACTGGAGATGTTCAATAGGCCTTTACTTGACATGCTCAATAGGCCTTTACTGGAGATGTTCAATAGAACCTAGGAAGGAAATATAATTCCACTACTAGACCTGTCTGTCTGTCTTATTATGACACTGTCAATGTTCATACCGGCCTGCATTTGTATGCGTCGTGCACTGCCTTGTCCCAGGCAGCTGAGCCAGTGCCACACACCTTATCAACATCAAGCTTCCAGTACCTGTTAAGAGACAAGCAATGCTGCAGATGCCTTACTACCTAACTGCAATGCCTGCATGTCAATTTTGAGCACAATATGCCAGGCCTAGCTCCAAGCATTGAACGAACAAAGCCAACTTACTTTGTTGGTCTTCCAAAGGCCATATTATCTTCCTGAAAGGAAAGATGGGACATTTTAAGGAACTATCGAAACAGATGGTCCGATAATAACATTAGGCTTATGCACATAAAGCTGTAGGCCTACTGTCATAATGCATGATCTGCATATACTCACAGACACTAAGTAAGATCCAGCGAAGTCTCTTATCACGCCTGCAGAAGTACAGATCCCCATGTGACCAATGAAGGGGAGCAACCACCTGAACAAAACAGAGGTACGGCACTGTATTGGGGAGTCCTGGGAATAAAGAGTGCGTGTATATTATAGGGCATCTAACGGTATGGGCATTTTAACACCAGCCCACATAGTATTTGGAAATTCACTAGCTATAATGCAAGCTAGTGATATAAATATCCAAAAGATGTGATCGCCTACATGACCATTGATGTTTATCAACATGACCACGTAAATAGTATCTCCATTTCAGATGGTGAGAGCAAAAGAAAACAACCGGAAAAGTGGCTACTCACGACAGTATTGGAATAGGTGTCCAAACGACGCAATAAGGATAACGGCTGTTTTTCCGGTCTATTTTTTCGAAACCCCCGTGATAATTAATCATTATATAGTGGGTTCGATCCCCGGGGACCACCCATACGTAGAATGTATGCACACATGACTGTAAGTCGCTTTGGATAAAAGCGTCTGCTAAATGGCATATATTATATTATTATTATTATTATTATTTCGTCCGCCTCTTGCGCCATCAGTAATTGTAACACTGTGCCGTAGCCTGTCGCTTCTCAACTGACATCACGAAAATGCGTAGGCGCGTATGGCGGCCGCTTTCGACGGCCTGCAAAGCAGTCATGCAACAAATCTCACAAAGCCAGCCTGGATATTAATTAAATGCCCAATACAGACATTTTTATATCAATATCAAATCATTTCTTGGTAACAGTTAAGTATCTTAGATTTCAATTAAAATGGGAAAATAGCTTTTTTTTTTGCAAAAAACTACTTCTCAAAGGTCCAATGTGGTGGTCCTGAGCTGGCACGGTTACACGTGGTCTGCGGATGTGAGACCAGTTCCAGAATCCAGACACATTTTATAAAATGACGTTGGAGGCTGTTTAATATTGCGAAATTAAGATTAAATTCCATGGCAACAGCTCTGGTGGATATTCCTGAAGTCTGCATGCCAATTGCATGCACCTTTGAAAATTTAGACACCTGTGGCATTGTGTTGTGTGACAGAACTGCACATTTTAGAGTGGCATTTTATTGTCCCCAGCACAAGGTGCACCTTGTCATACTTGAGTAAAAGGAAATATTCCTTAATAGAAAATTACAAAAGTCACAGAGTACAATACTACTTGAGTAAAAGTCTAAAAGTATTTGGTTTCAAATATACTTAGGTATTTAAAGTCAATGGAATTTCTAAAATGTTTTTATTAATAAAAAGTACAAGAATAAACCCTTTCAATTTCCTTATATTAAGCAAACCAAATGGAACAATGTTATTTTTTTATTGACACATAGCCACGGGCACACTCCAACACTCAAGACATAATTTACATATGAAGCATTTGTGTTTAGTGAGGCCGCCAGATCGGAGGCAGTCGGGATGACCAGGGATGTTCACTTGATAAGTGAATTGGACCATTTTCCTGTCAAAATTAAAATTGTTTTTTTTGGGAGTCAGGGAAAATGTTTGTGGAGTAAAAAGTACATTATTTTCTTTAGGAATGTAGTGTAGTAAAAATTGGCTAAATAGTCAAGTACAGGTACCCCAAACTACTTAATTAGTACTTTAAAGTATTTTTACTGAAGTACTTTACACGACTGCTGAGTGGATAGTTGTGGACCTGTGTGTAGCCTATATTTCTGCCCCTGGAACAGTGTGCAGGTGGAAAACAGTAATACAATCCAAATCGTCATTACCCTGGTTAAATACAGGTCGGAGGTGAAACACAAACTCAAGACAAGTGGTTCAACAATATTAGACCTCTTTTATTTTTCTCTTGCAGCAAACTTTGTCATTGGATTTTTCCAAAAGAAAACAAACAGATAAAAAAAATGTCTTAAATGATTTTTTTAACAAAGAAATTATACATGGAAGCCTAGTGTTAGAGGATTCCATCCTTAGGTTTTCTTTGAATCCACGTCATCAGTGAGCTGGAGGTTTGCTGGTCGGCCAGAGGACCGCGAGGCTCATTGTCCAAATTTGCCCTTTACAATGTTACCTTTAGACAAAATCTCATATAACCTCATAAGCAAAATTCCAACTGCATCATAGGACTCATGCTGGCTCCAAAGCTACAGGAAGGGAGAAATCCCTATCCCATTCTTCCCCCAAAACTTTCTGGGAAAGCTGAAAGTGCTCGTGTAGGGATCCTGAACCCCAAAAGACACCAAATGAATAGCGTCTATGAAATTGCCTCTATGCCATGCATGAATGATATTAGGACTGGTGGTATTGCCCTAGGATAGTGAAATACCATTCTTTCTTCTTCACTTTCCCTCTCTCTGTTCAGAGCATCAGTCCAACATAGGTTAACTTTCTCATAATTCCCAGGTTTTCTAGAAATACTGATTGAAAGATTCCCGATTTTGTGCTTATTCCATCCGAATCCCGGTTATCTACCGACCGGGATATCTCGAAAAACTGGGAAACTTGTGGAAATGACCAGAATTTTGCAACCTTTAGTACAACAAAGTTCGACAGATTTTCTGACCAATCAACACCTGACTTATCAATTAAATCAAACCCCTAAACGTAACCCCACAACCATCCTTTAGAATTATCCGTCTCTATATTGTTATCAACAAATGACAGAGGAGCAAATGTCTATGTGTTGGAGAAAATGTGAGGAGCTACTGCTTCAGTCTGACAGCTTTGTCTTAACCTACATAATAAAAGTAAAAGGGAAACATTTTGCATACCTGTCAATAAAATAGGCATATAGAGCCACAAGAACTTCTCAACAACAGACAAAGCAAAATGCAACATGGATCCTTGGCCATTTTTTACTCTCAAAACTTAGAACAAATGCAGAGAAATGATTTTTTTTTGTCAGACCGAGTTTAAAAGAAACAAGGAGCACAATCCTATCAACACATTTAATTTGAGTTGGAGAAACACTTCAAGACTGGGTAACACTTAAAGTCAAGACTTCTTGTGCCCTCTTCCTGTTGACCAATATTCCAACAACTTAAAAAAAGGATTGTAAAATCAAAAACTTTATGTAGAGACTTTCAGAGCTGGAGAGGGGCTGAGTGTGACCTCTTATACTCCAATTGAAAAGCCCACTAGAGATGAAACAAAGCAACTTCCTGTGGTCTCAAATCTCATCCTCCAATGAGGACACAGACTATCGGGGCCTCGCTTTGACCTCTAACCTCTGAGCCGTCTGTAGGCTACACTACCAGAGGCCGGGGGCTTCTGCTTGTAGTGTTTCCCTGCAACGCACTCCTCCTTGAAGAGGGTTTAGAAGTGGTTGACACCTAGCTCATAGTGAGAGATTGGGGAGTGATGGAGTGCTCTCCTCTTTACCGTATAGGCCCAATACCCCTAGCCTTGGAGCAACGGAGGAAGAGGCCGAGGTGATGTCGTTGGTGTTCTTAAAAAAAAGGTGAAAGGTCGTCGTCGTCACCCCTGTGGAATCCCCTCGCCAAACTGGTTTCCTCCAATCCTGCCTCGGGATGTGAAAGAGGAGGGCAGTGCATAGTGCAGAGCTGTGACATGACATTCACTCAATGTTGCTTTCGTTTTAGAGGGGTGAATGAAACATTGACAAACAGAATATCTATGGTGCTTTTTCCCCCTCCTCACAGACACACACACAGACAGCCTCAGGGTTTGGGAGGGGGTGGGGGAGGAGTGCCTTGCGTCCTGCTCCCTCCATACTGTATGTGGTGTTGGGCCCGCTAATCTAGCTGGGCCGGCACTGCACCTGGCCGTCTGAGCTGTCCTCATCGTCCGAGCCCTCTGGCCCGCGGCCGCTGAGGCCCGTGATGCGGTAACCCATGTTGAGCAGCATGACCTCCAGGGGGTCGGCATTCATACGCCGCTGGTTGGCTGCAGCGGCGCCCTCCATGTCCTCCACCACGCGCCCGTTCCCACTCTCACTTTCCGCCTGGATGACAGAGGGAAAAGGATGGAGAGAAAGAAAGGTGAGAAAAGGGTTCACTTCTGGTGTATTGTAAAGTCAGCCTTTTATTTTTTATTTTATTATTATTTTTTTTTTTTACATCAGACTACTACAAAAGGAGGCCATAGGAAATGACAGATCATACTGCAGCCTCAATTGTGACAATCCAATAACCAGATGTACTATTGGGTTTTTGCGTAAATCTTGATAGTTTTGAATGCATTGGCAGGAGAAATTTCTTTTGCAACAAATACAATCAATCGAAGAATCAATCATGTTGGTGATTGAATGGATCGCTTCTTAAATGCATCTATTCTATGCATAGTGTCCTTGGTCCTGTTTCTCACTGTATATAGCCTACCATTCCACACAAAAGAAGTTTGCTCATTGGGGAAATTAAGTTTTGAATTTAATAGAATTTAATAATGTTGATAATGACCTCCGGCCTGGGGTTCCAGAGCCGCACCACAGGGTCGATGCCGCTGGTAGCCAGGAAGCAGTAACTGGGGTGAGGCTGCAGGCAGTTGACTATGGACTCGTCCCCCTGGAGGATCCGCACCAGGTTAGCAGTCTCCTTCTCCCAGATGAAAAAGGAGCCGTCGTCGGAGCCGCTCACAATGTACTGGCCTTTACTGTGGGTGGGGGGGGGATTATATATACACACACTAAACAAAAATACAAACACAACAATCTCAAACATTTTACTGAGTTACAGTTCATATAAGGAAAATCAGTCAATTTAAATACATTCACATGACTGGGAATACAGATATGCATCTGTTTGTCACAGATACCTTTAAAAAAAAAGTAGGGGTGTGGATCAGAAAACCAGTCAGTATCTGGTGTGACCACCATTTGCCTCATGCAACGTGACACATCTTCTTCGTATGGAGTTGATCAGGCTGATTGATTGTGGCCTGTGGAATATCGTCGCACTAGTCTTCAATGATTGTGCGAAGTTGCTGGATATAGGCGGGAACTGGAACAATCTGTCATACACGTCGATCCAGAGCATCCCAAACGTGCTCAACGGGTGACATGTCTGGTGAGTATGCAGGCCATGAAGAACTGGGACATTTTCAGCTTCCAGGAATTGTGTCCAGATCCTTGCAACATGTGGCCGTGCATTATCATGCTGAAACATGAGGTGATGCCAGCGAATGAATGGCACAATGGGCCTCAAGACCTGTGCATTCAAACTGCCATAGATAAAATGCAATTGTATTCATCATCCATAGCTTAAGCCTGCCCATACCATAACCCCACCTCCACTATGGGGCACTCTGTTCACAACGTTGACGTCAGCAAACCGCTTGCCCACATTACTCCATACACATGGTCTGTGGCTGGGAGGTCAGTTGGACGTACTGCCAAATTCTCAAAAACGAGAGAGCCGTCTTATGGTAGAGAAATTAACATTTCATTATCTGGCAACAGCTCTGGTAGACATTCCTGCAGTCAGCATGCCACTTGCATGCTCCATGCACATTTTAATATCCCCAGCACAAGGTGCACTTGTGTAATGATCATGTGGTTTAATCAGCTTCTTGATATGCCACACCTGTCAGATGGATGGAATTTCTTTGCAATGGAGAAATGCTCACTCAGGGATGTAAATACATTGTGCAATTTCTGGTTGTGGAGAAATATGTACGTATGAAACATTTCTGGGATCTTTAATTCAGCTCATGAAACAGGACCAAAACTTAACATGTTGCTTTTATATTTTTCAAAAGGGAGAGAGAGTCAACTACTAAACCTTGTCATTGTTTGATACTGCACACAGGACTTCATAATGCATTCATAATCAAAAAGTTCATAAGCAGTACATGAGCATGATTTCATTCTTATGTCAACTACCACAATTTGATACCTTATGAACTGCTCATGAACATGTTATGAAGTTCTTCAGGAGGCACCAACGTTTCTAAAGAACAGCATCATGTTTTCTTTAAAAGGTTAAAAAAATGCTGTACATTTCTATACAGTGCATATGAAAAGTATTCAGACACCTTCCCTTTTTCCATATTTTGTTACATTACAGCCTTATTCTAAATAAATAAAAAATGTCATCCTCAATCTACACACAATACCCCATAAAGACAAAGCATAATACCTTATTTACATATGTATTCAGACCCTTTGCTATGAGACTTGAAATTTAGCTCAGGTGCATCCTGTTTCCATTGATCATCCTTGAGATGCTTCTACAACTTGATTGGAGTCCACCTGTGATAAATTCTATTGGTTGGACATGATTTGGAAAGGCACACACATTTTGGGCAATATGCAGAGGTGGAATCTTTCCATTTGGAATATATAGGATTTAACGGAAATATATGCAAATGAATATTAATACCATTTTTAAATGTAGATGTTTATCTGCATTGGATATATTTACTATATCATATGGAGACAGACACATAAACCTTTCACCTTATCATAAGTAGACAATTGCAAATGATTAAATCCTTCCAATAGAAAAATAATAAAATTGTTAAATTTAACTTTAATTAAATAAGTTGACTCTTCAAATGGGATGATTTCATGGAACAAATTATATTGAATGATCCATCACATCTCCCAAAACCATTTAACATACATCTGTAAAATGACAGTCTAGAAACTAAAGCTTTGGTTGCCTTCCTCTCAGGCTTCCATGTCTTCTCCCTGGACCTACTCAATGTCCACGTCTTGAACATCAGTCTTTGAGGCCTCATCTTCACTGTCACTTTCTAACCTTGTTGAGGATGGCTCGTTGTCAGGCTCAAAAAGTCTCAAATTTTCCCAGATTGCCACCAATTTTTCAACCCTTGTATTGGCCAGCCTGTGGCGTGCTTTGGTGTGTGTGTTCCCAAACAAGGACAAGTTGCACTCTGAGGCGACTGATGTTTGTGGGATTTGGAGGATGATGGAGGCAACAGGGGAACGAGCCTCAGATCCACAAAGTCCCTTCCACGAGGTGGCTGATGAGATATTGGCACGACTGCCATATTACATCTCCATCCCAAAGCCCTTGCATGGAAGTGTACTTCGCCAGACTGCCAAGAACTTTGCCCTCATGCAGGCCAAGGTGGCGAGACACGGTAGTGAGGACACCATAGGCCTTGTAGATCTCTGCACCAGACAGGATGCTCTTGCCAGCATACTTGGTGTCCAACATGTACGCTGCGGCGCGTATGGGCTTCAGGCAGAAGTCTTTACGCTTTCTGATGCATTTCAGAACTGAAGTTTCTTCTGCTTGGAGCAACAGTGAAGTGGACAGAGCAGTACGGATTTCTTCTCTTAAATATGCAAGCAGAGTCTGAACATCAAACAGGATGGCATTGTCTCCCTCAATCTGTGCAATGGCTACTGCTATAAGTTTCAGGCTGCTTACCACTCTCTCCCAAAATACATCATCCAGGAGGATCCTCTTGATGGGGCTGTCTATATCGGCAGACTGTGATAGGGACATTTCTTGGAGAGACCTATTCCCCTCAAGGAGACTGTCAAACATGACACCACCACCCCAGCGGGTGTTGCTGGGCAGCTTCAATGTGGTGCTCTTATTCTTCTCACTTTGCTTGGTGAGGTAGATTGCTGCTATAACTTGATGACCCTTCACATACCTAACCATTACCTTGGATCTCTTGTAGAGTGTATCCATTGTTTCCAGTGCCATGATATCCTTGAGGAGAAGATTCAATGCATGAGCAACTCAGCCAATGGGTGTGATGTGAGGGTAGGACTCCTCCACTTTAGACCAAGCAGCCTTCATGTTCGCAGCATTGTCGGTCACCAGTGCAAATACCTTCTGTGGTCCAAGGTCATTGATGACTGCCTTCAGCTCATCTGTAATGTAGAGACCGGTGTTTCTCTTGTGCCTTGTGTCTGTGTTCTTGTAGAATACTGGTTGAGAGGTTGAGATGATGTAGTTAATTATTCCCTGCCCACGAACATTCAACCACCAATCAGAGATGTTTGCAATAAAGTCTGCTTTCTCTATGATGTGCTTGACCTTCACTTGAACTCTGTTGAACTCTGCATCCAGCAAATTAGTAGAGAGGACATGTAGATAAAGCATTGGAGGGGTGTATGCTGGGCAAAGAACATTCAGAAATTTCTTCCAATACCTGTGAGCATCAGAGGTGAACAAGTTGCATACACAGCTCAAGCAAGACATTCATAAACATTTCTCTGACTACGTTCCTCCATTGAGTTAAAAAAACTTTGATTCCTGTTGCTATCGATAAGGTGTCTGATTCACAATTTTCACCTTGAATAGAAGTAGAGGGACTTTTGTCAGAGGTTGCTTGTTGTGAGCGCTGAGGGAACATTATGCACTTGGCAAGATGATTCTGCATCTTTGTTGCATCTTTCACATATGATTTGGCACAGTATTGGCAAATGTACACAGCTTTTCCTTCTACATTAGCTGCAGTGTAATGTCTCCACACATCACACAGTGACCCCTGGCATTTTCCTGTAAAGATTAGAAAACAATGAGTAAAAAACAAACAAATACAATTCCATGTACAGATAAATAGATAAGCAGTTAGATTAAACAACTCCTTTAAGATAAATATTTTAAAATTAAACATATGGAAACAGGTGAATTAACACTCCTCTGTTAGCAGGATCAAGCAAGCTAAAACCCACATGGTAGCAAAAACGAACTAGCAGAAATTGTTAACAAGTTAGAAATTATTTTAAAATACACTGTTGTAGGCTACTATTTACTAGTTAACAAAAAATCATATAGGTCATAAAATATATTCACCCCACCCAGTATTGTAATCAAAACTTACCAGAAAGCATGTAGTCTTTGGCTCAGACAGTGTAGTAGTGTGGGCTCAATAGCATCTCATTAGTGTGCAAGATCTTGAGAATCAGCTGTACATGTGATGGAAGAATGCACTGTGCATACAGAGGGTTGCAATTCCATTGAATTGTGGATAGTTTCACCAAAATATGCCACAATACCTAGAATTGCCTTATGTGTATCCCACAAAAAAAGGTTCACTGTTGTTATAAGCTAACGTTTTTGATTAATTTAAGCAAAATTCCCCAAATTCACGGGCTTAACTTCCCAGGGAATAATTCCGTAGATTTACCAGAAAGTTTCTGACCCTTCACAACCGGAGATACACCTGTCTATAAGGCCCCGACGTTGACAGTGCATGTCAGAGCAAAACCCAAGCCATGAGGTTAAAGGAATTGTCCGTAGAGATCCGATACAGGATTGTGTCCTGGCACAGATCTGGGGAAGGTTACCAAAAAATGTCTACAGCATTGAATGTCTCCAAGAACACAGTGGCCTCCATCATTCTTAATTGGAAGAAGTTTGGAACCACCAAGATTCTTCCTAGAGCTGTCCGCCTGGCCAGATTGAGCAATCGGGGGAGAAGGGCCTTGGTCAGGGAGGTGACCAAAAACCCGATGGTCACTCTGACAGAGCTCCAGAGTTTCTGTGTGGAGATGGGAGAACCTTCCAGAAGGACAACCACCTCCGCAAGACTCCACCAATCAGGCCTTTATGGTAGAGTGGCCAGACGGAAGCAACTCTTCAGTAAAAGGCACATGACAGCCTGCTTGCCAAAAGGCATCTAAACAAGATTCTCTGGTTTGATGAAAACAAGATTGAACTCTTTGGCCTGAATGTCAAGTCTGGAGGAAACCTGGCACCATCCGTACAGCGAAGCATGGTGGTGGAAGCATCAGGGACTGGGAGACTAGTCAGGATCAATGGAAAGATGAACGGAGCAAACTACAGAGAGATCCTTGATGAAAACCTGCTCCTGAGCACTCATGACCTCAGACTGGGGGCGAAGGTTCACTTTCCAACAGGACAACGACTCTAAGCACACAGCCAAGACAACACAGGAGTGGCTTCGGAACAAGTCTCTGAAAGTCCTTGTGTGGCCCAGCCAGAGCTCGGACTTGAACCCGATCGAACATCTCTGGAGACCTGAAAATAGCTGTGCAGCTACACTCACCATCCAACTTGACAGATCTTGAGGATCTGCAGAGAATGGGAGAAACTGCCCAAATATAGGGTTGCCAAGATTGTAGCATCACACCAAAGAAGACTTGAGGCTGTAATCGCTGCTTCAACAAAGTAGAGTGAAGGGTCTGAATACTTATGTAAATGAGTTGTTGTTTTTTACATTTGCAAAGATGTCTAAACCTGTTTTTGATTGGTCATAATGGGGTATTGTGTGTAGATTGATGATGCATTTATTTATTTAAAAAAAAAAACTTTTTTAGAGTAAAGCTGTAACGTAACAAAATGTGTCTGCGCATGCTCTGAGGACGAGACGGCATCCCCAGCCGCGTCCTCAGAGCATGCGCAGACCAGCTGGCTGGTGTGTTTACGGACATATTCAATCATTTCTTATCCCAGTCTGCTGTTCCCACATGCTTCAAGAGGGCCACCATTGTTCCTGTTCCCAAGAAAGCTAAGGTAACTGAGCTAAACGACTACAGCCCCGTAGCACTCACTTCTGTCATCATGAAGTGCTTTGAGAGACTAGTCAAGGACCATATCACCTCCACCCTACCTGACACCCTAGACCCACTCCAATTTGCTTACCGCCCCAATAGGTCCACAGACGACGCAATCTCAACCACACTGCCCTAACCCATCTGGACAAGAGAAATACCTATGTGAGAATGCTGTTCATCGACTACAGCTCAGCATTTAACGCCACAGTACCCTGCAAACTAGTCATCAAGCTCGAGACCCTGGGTCTCGACCCCGCCCTGTGCAACTGGGTACTGGACTTCCAGACAGGCCACCCCCAGGTGGTGAGGGTAGGTAACAATATCTGAGCCCTCTCCTGTACTCCCTGTTCACCCACGACTGCGGGGCCATGCACACCTCCAACTCAATCATCAAGTTCGGACGACACTACAGTGGTAGGCTAGACAACGACGAGACGGCCTACAGGGGGAGGTGAGGGCCCTCACACTCAACGTCAACTAAACAAAGGAGATGATTGTGTACTTCAGGAAACAGCAGAGGGAGCACCCCCCTATCCACATCGACGGGACAGTAGTGGAGAGGGTAGTATGTTTTAAGTTCCTCGGCGTACACATCACGGACAAACTGGATTGGTCCACCCACAGACAGCATTGTGAAGAAGGCACAGCAGCAAAGAAGAAATTCGGCTTCTCACCAAAAGCACTCACGACCTTCTACAGACGCACAATCGAGAGCATCCTGTCGGGCTGTATCACCGCCTGTTCACCCCGCTATCATCCAGAAGGCGAGGTCAGTACAGGTGCATCAAAGCTGGGACCGAGGGACTGAAAAACAGCTTCTATCTCAAGGCCATCAGACTGTTAAACAGCCACCACTAACATTGAGTGGCTGCTACCAACATACCGACTCAACTCCAGCTCACTTTAATAATGGAAAAATGTATCACTAACCACTTTAAACAATGCCACTTAATATAATGTTTACATACCCTACATTACTCATCTCATATGTATATACTGTACTCTATATCATCTTGCCATCTTTGTAATACATGTATCAGTAGCCACTTTAAACTCTGCCACTTCATGTTTACATACACTACATTACTCATCTCATATGTACAGTGGGGCAAAAAAGTATTTAGTCAGCCACCAATTGTGAAAGTTCTCCCACTTTAAAAGATGAGAGGCCTTTAATTTTCATCATAGGTACACTTCAACTATAACAGACAAAATGAGAAAAAAACATCACATTGTACGATTTTTTTTTTATTTATGAATTTATTTGCAAATTATGGTGGAAAATAAGTATTTGGTCAATAACAAAAGTTTCTCTCAATACTTTGTTATATACCCTTTGTTGGCAATGACAGAGGTCAAACGTTTTCTGTAAGTCTTCACAAGGTTCACACACTGTCGCTGGTATTTTGGCCCATTCCTCCATACAGATCTCCTCTAGAGCAGTGATGTTTTGGGGCTGTTTGCTGGGCAACACAGACTTTCAACTCCCTCCAAAGATGTTCTATGGGGTTGAGATCTGGAGACTGGCTAGGCCACTCCAGGACCTTGAAATGCTTCTTACGAAGCCACTCCTTTGTTGCCCGGGCGGTGTGTTTGGGATCATTGTCATGCTGAAAGACCCAGCCACGTTTCACCTTCAATGCCCTTGCTGATGGAAGGAGGTTTTCACTCAAAATCTCACAATACATGGCCCCATTCATTCTTTCATTTACACGGATCAGTCGTCCTGGTCCCTTTGCAGAAAAACAGCCCCAAAGCATGATGTTTCCACCCCCATGCTTCACAGTAGGTATGGTGTTCTTTGGATGCAACTCAGCATTCTTTGTCCTCCAAACACGACGAGTTGGGTTTTACCAAAACGTTCTATTTTGGTTTCATATGACCATATGACATTCTCCCAATCTTCTTCTGGATCATCCAAATGCTCTCTAGCAAATTTCAGACGGGCCTGGACATGTACTGGCTTAAGCAGGGGGACACGTCTGGCACTGCAGGATTTGAGTCCCTGGCGGCGTAGTGTGTTACTGACGGTAGGCTTTGTTACTTTGGTCCCAGCTCTCTGCAGGTCATTTACTAGGTCCCCCCCGTGTGGTTCTGGGATTTTTGCTCACTGTTCTTGTGATCATTTTGACCCCATGGGGTGAGATCTTGCGTGGAGCCCCAGATCGAGGGAGATTATCGGTGGTCTTATATGTCTTCCATTTCCTAATAATTGCCCCCACAGTTGATTTCTTCAAACCAAGATGCTTACCTAGTGCAGATTCAGTCTTCCCAGCCTGGTGCAGGTCTACAATTTTGTTTCTGGTGTCCTTTGACAGCTCTTTGGTCTTGGCCACAGTGGAGTTTGGAGTGTGACTGTTTGAGGCTGTGGACAGGTGTATTTTATACTGATAACAACTTCAAACAGGTGCCATTAATACAGGTAACGAGTGGAAGACAGAGAAGCCTCTTAAAGAAGAAGTTACAGGTCTGTGAGAGCCAGAAATCTTGCTTGTTTGTAGGTGACCAAATACTTATTTCCACCATAATTTGCAAATAAATTCATTAAAAATCCTACAATGTGATTTTCTGGATTTTCTCTCATTTTGTCTGTCATAGTTGAAGTGTACCTATGATGAAAATTACAGGCCTCTCATCTTTTTAAGTGGGAGAACTTGCACAATTGGTGGCTGACTAAATACTTTTTTTGCCCCACTGTATATACTGTACTCGATACCATCTACTGCATCTAGCCTATGCCGTTCTGTACCATCACTCATTCATATATCTTTATGTACATATTCTTTATCCCTTTACACTTGTGTATAAGGTAGTAGTTGTGGTATTGTTAAGTTAGATTAAACGTTGGTTATTACTGCATTGTCGGGACTAGAAGCACTGCATTGTCGGAACTAGAAGCACAAGCATTTCGCTACGCTCGCATTAACATCTGCTTACCGTGTGTATGTGACAAATACAATTTGATTTAAAGTAAAGGGGTCTGAATACTTTCCGAATGCACTGTATCCTCCCAAAAATGTAATGGGAAACATAACCAACGTTTTAGAACGCAGCGTCTTCTTCAGGGTTGACTATACATTAGCCAGCACCTCTACAAAAAAAAATGTGCGCCGTCAGCTCATGCTTTTCTTTAGGTCAACAACTAATATTAACATAGTGTTTTTAGAATGTATAAGTTATCCGTGTCTAAAATGCTCCACTGACCTGCCAAAGAAGTTGGCCTCCTTGATGTCTGTGGTGGTGTTACAATGACCACAGTAGCGGTGTTTGTAGTCGTAGCTGCGCTCTCTCAAGACGACCTCATCTTCCGGGATGGACTCCTTCCTGCTGAACGTGTGGAAGCGGATTGAGCTGTTGCCCTTTTTGTCCTCAGCTACAAACAGACACGACATGGAAATAAACAAAGAAAATAACCATACTCTAATTAACACTGTATTCATTTGCACAATTGCCCTTGTGGAATACAGAAGGTATTTTGAATTGAATCGACATCATATAAAAACACATATTGTAAGTCAATGTGGAAAGGTGATGGGAAAAGTCAGAGGTCAGCCAAAATCACACTTTATTTGTGGGGGGGAAACAGACGATTAACCAACCCAGCATCACCATTAACCCCTTCTCACCAGAGTCCATCTTGGAGAAGAGGGCGGCCTTGATATCCTTATCTAGGGCGTCACAGGCGCAGCTGTGGGCTTGCTCGGGGAACTTGCCCTTGAAGTCATCCAAGCACTCCAGAGCTTCGGCCACATACTTCAGCTCAAAGAGACAGCGTGCCAGCCGGAAGTGGGCCTTCAGGTGCCCAGGGTTGAGGGACAGGGCTTTCAGACAATCCCTCAGCGCATCATAGTGGTCACCGTCCCTGGGGGAGAGAGAGAACACATCACACACAACAGTAAATACCACACAGTCACAGTCACACACACACCAGCATAGTGGTAAACCGCTTTAAACGTGATGAAACAAGGACGTTATACCTGAACTCAAACGTTTTTTTTTGTTCCGTTGCAAAACATTTTGCTACAGTATGCCCTACTGAACATGACCATGTTCTGTAATAGGAGAAACACAGAAGGAGAGTAAACAAGCCTAACGGGTTAGCTCGGGCTCTAGGTTGAAAAAGCCGCCTTACCACTTGCGCTTCATGTAGGCGGCGGCGCGGTTCCCGTACAGCATGGCGTTGTGGCTGGCCTCGTGGATGCCCAGACTGTAGAACTGGATGGCCTGCGTCCACTGCTGCCGCGCAAACGCGTCGTTGGCCTGCTGCTTTATCCGCTCCAAGTGAAGAGGCAGCTCGCCAGAACTAGGGAAGAAAGATGAGGACGAGATGAGAACGTGATAAGAGAGAAACTAGGGATGTCACCGCCCCATACCGTAGTGTTTCTATAAATACACTGGGGCTAGGCTGGTGCGAAATGTAACATGCGGGTGAAAATGAACGATTAAAATCAAACATGAGAAAAAAGGTTACCCAGAGAAAACTTTGCTTTCTGCGAATCGAAGTCGGCTGGCTGGCAAGTGAATTCCATTTGACACACCGTTGGTTGTCTTTCCATTCTGAACCTCTGTTGGGATATCAAGATTTTAGAAATCCCCATACAGTTCTGGGCATTGCAAAGTTGTACTGCGGCACAGTAAAGAACATTTGCCGCAAAGTGGATGTAACTGCACTGACAGGAACATTTGTCAAAAATGCATTTCATTACATGGGTTATTGTCAAGTGATTGATAATGACCTTGGTGGTTGATGTCACCCTGCGAGAGAGTAATTTGTCACATAGACAATGTACCTTGATGTAGATTGCTGCCGCAAGGCATTTTGAAGAATTCACTTTTTAATGCCCAGATCTGCATATAAACTATGGGCAGACTTTCAGCGAGCAACTACCCCCCTCCATTGGTCATAAATAATACATTCTGTATATGTCATTTTAATGGCCAAATACTGTAGTAAGCTTTGGGCTATTTACATAGTCATACCTGTTAATTGGCACTTTTTGGGAAGCAGATAGGTGTACGGCTTCTGTTTGAACGTCAAGTCAAATAGATACACCTGCAGGCAAGAGAAAACACATTCCCGGCAAAGTTACCCTTTTGAACCAACCACTGGTAAACATCGACTTTAATGATTTGCATAAAGTAGTATGCTTGTTGCAATTCAAACCTGACAATCTGAGAAAGAGATGGTGAGCTGACCTGGAGGTTTAACTCCTAGGACGTTTCCTCTTCTAGGAAGCAGCCTTACCTGTTCTCCTCCCATGTTAACTAGCAGCTCGGTGCCGTCGGGGCTGAAGGTGACGTAGGTGGCCACTAGGACCCTCAGGCGGTTATTGTAGTCAGGGAGCTTCACTGGCAGGTGCCCTGAGGTAACAGATCAAGGAGAAGAAGTTGGGTGAGAGGCATAAAGAATCGCCTTACCTGTCCCACTAGTTTAGTTCCATATACTGAAAATGACTGCGTTATTACATTTACATTTACATTTAAGTCATTTAGCAGACGCTCTTATCCAGAGCGACTTACAAATTGGTGCATTCACCTTATGACATCCAGTGGAACAGCCACTTTACAATAGTGCATCTACATATTTTAAGGGGGGGGGTGAGAAGGATTACTTTATCCTATCCTAGGTATTCCTTAAAGAGGTGGGGTTTCAGGTGTCTCCGGAAGGTGGTGATTGACTCCGCTGTCCTGGCGTCGTGAGGGAGTTTGTTCCACCATTGGGGAGCCAGAGCAGCGAACAGTTTTGACTGGGCTGAGCGGGAACTGTACTTCCTCAGTGGTAGGGAGGCGAGCAGGCCAGAGGTGGATGAACGCAGTGCCCTTATTTGGGTGTAGGGCCTGATCAGAGCCTGGAGGTACTGAGGTGCCGTTCCCCTCACAGCTCCGTAGGCAAGCACCATGGTCTTGTAGCGGATGCGAGCTTCAACTGGAAGCCAGTGGAGAGAGCGGAGGAGCGGGGTGACGTGAGAGAACTTGGGAAGGTTGAACACCAGACGGGCTGCGGCGTTCTGGATGAGTTGTAGGGGTTTAATGGCACAGGCAGGGAGCCCAGCCAACAGCGAGTTGCAGTAATCCAGACGGGAGATGACAAGTGCCTGGATAAGGACCTGTGCCGCTTCCTGTGTGAGGCAGGGTCGTACTCTGCGGATGTTGTAGAGCATGAACCTACAGGAACGGGCCACCGCCTTGATGTTAGTTGAGAACGACAGGGTGTTGTCCAGGATCACGCCAAGGTTCTTAGCGCTCTGGGAGGAGGACACAATGGAGTTGTCAACCGTGATGGCGAGATCATGGAACGGGCAGTCCTTCCCCGGGAGGAAGAGCAGCTCCGTCTTGCCGAAATTTTAACGAAATTTTAACGAAGTTATAACCCATACATTGTCCATGTGTGTTTTCACTGTTTATAATACATTGTAGATACTGTATGGGGGGGGGTTATTAATACATTTTGTGCAATAAGCCAAACCATACGATCACTACACACACCTGCGACATAATACTGCCCCGCTCCGTCTGGGATGGGCTTCTGCCTGTCGCAGAATGTGTGCACGCCTGCCGATGTGCTCTGACTCGCAGACTTCCTGTGAATGGGAGTGGAGGAGAGAAACATAAATTATTACCAAATCATGCTCCATCTGTGTATATAAGAAGTCTCAAAGCTGAGAAAATAACATTGGTATAACTGATGATAGCCCAGAGTAGTAGGGAGACATATTAGACGTTCTATCCAATAGTCATGCATATTCCTTTACGTGATATGAAATTAAAACCGATTCAATTAAACTCAAATTTGACAGTAAAGGCAGCGAGAGCTAAATCCTAACTTCAGACTTGAGATGACTTGGACTTTCAGGTCAATGGAAACATGAGTCACATGCATCGATCTCAAGTTAGGATTCGAGCCCGACTACTACACACCTGTGGTTGTGGATCATGCGCATGTCGTAGAGGCGTACAAAGGGCCCGTTGGCCCCCACTGCTAGGTAGTTATTATTTTGCGGGTTGACAGCCAAACACTTGGCCTCCACCAGCTGACCACAGTATTCCGTCAGGTCGATGAGCACTTCTGAACGCTTACTGCTCTCCCTCAGGTCATATTGCCTAAAATAGTAGTAAAAGAAAGCACATCATGAGGACATCAATCCTCTCCAGAGTCAGAACGTAGCTCTTTAAAATATTGTTTGTTTGGAATTCTAATCAAATACTAGACTTTTGCAAGGTTTAATTGCAAGGTTTAATTAAAACTGCAATTTGTGTCCAAAGCCAGCTTGCTCAAAAAGAAACGACTAACTACTATACTATCTGTACGTGGGAGCGATATTTTGAAGTTGTAGACTACTGGTTAGGTTAGTCAAAAAAACAAAAACACAAGCCATGATTGCAACATTGGCCTGTTGAGTCATAAGCAGCGGGGGCAGTCAGGCAGTGACGTACTATAGAGAGAGTAAGATACTAAAGCCCCCCCCACTGCCTCTGTCTGAGCTGACCCCCTTATGGGAACCATTGCCTGTAGCCAACCCACGCATCTGCAGTAAGTCCCCAATGACCACTGCGCACCTGAGCTTTGAAGGGTAGTTAAAGGGTATTCTCTGGAGATACATTAACCTCCAAGACAGTGTGTGATGGAAGTGCTGCTGGAGGCATGTGGCCACAGACACCCAGAGAAGAGGTGCCTGGGAGAGCCAAGGAACTGGCAGGGAACAGCTTGAGGTAAGAAAGGGGCCCGTGGCATAACACTTCCATTCCAACCTTACTGTTTCATGTCATCTTTTCACCTTCGATATTATACTACAAGCCAGTAGATATAACATGATGCATCTGACAATGTATCTGACACAGTGTCACCTTAACCAATGAACATCTTTGGATGTGACAAGGATGCTCCAATGGTTAGCTAGCTACTGGGGCTCTGACCTGATGATGCCGTCCTCCGCAGCACTCCAGAAGGTGTTAGGCCACATGGGGGCCGTAGCAATGCGCTTGACGCGGTTGGTGTGGTCGGAGAACATGTGGATGGTCTCCTTGACCGACACGTCGTGCACGTGAACCTTGGTGTCCGCTGCACCCGTCACGAGGATACGGTCACCTGAGTGAGGGAGAAACTGCAAGAGGGCACGGGGGGAAAAGGAGAGGATAAAATAAGAAGGAAGCTTCATTTCTACACAAATTGATTTTCCCATCAAGCAGTTTCTGTTTTTACCTTCACAGAGAAGATGTTTGCTGCATGCCCTGTGTGCATAGTGGTTAGCTTCTTGTGTTTGAAGGGGTCCCAGATGATGCAATGTTGGTCATCTGAGCCCGATGCCAGCAGACTGCATAGAACAAGAGTAAAGATTACAGATAGGCCAACATAAATGTAGGAGTGTTAAATATGCTCATTTAAATAGAACCCTGGTTTCAGCTCAGGACTTACTCTCCCTGTTCGTTCCATTCCAGGCAGTTCACACACCCAGTGTGGCCCTGTTGGCACAACAGATACAGGCTGTCAGATTGGCAAAGGAATTAATGTTGTTATGTGTGCAGTAACATACACACACACACACACACACACACACACACACACACACACACACACACACACACACATACACATACACATACACATACACATACACACACATACACACACATACACACACACACACACACACACACACACACACACACACACACACACACACACACACACACACACACACACACATCACCTGCAACTCTGCCTCCAGTCCAAGTCTACTGATGAAGGGGTCTGTGACATGATACTGCCTTTGGAAGCCCAATGCTCTCTTGTCCTGTAAACATTAAGGCAAAACATCACCCATCTCTCCCCAAAATCCCCTGTCTCACTCTGTCCAACATAATTAAAGCATTTTGGTGAATACTAGTGTTCATTATTGAATAGATTGCAATTCAGAGTTGTTGATTTTGCTCATGTATCCTGAAAAGAAAATATGAAAATGTTAAATTCTGTGGGAATTAGTTAGGGCAGTTTGTTTATTTCATAAAAATGGGCTTAAAACAGACTCACCCTGATCTGCCTGTGCAGGATATCTCTGGTGATGTTCACAGCAGACATGGCCTCACAGCAAGTCATAGAGCACGGACCAGAGGTGCAGGGTCCGAGGGTCAAAGGTCAGATGGCATCTGCACAGTCTCTAAGGAATGAGAGTAATTTACACCTAAATTGATGAGGGGTTCCCAAGTGTTTGAGGTTTAAATACTGAAACATAACTGTTAGCTAACTAGAACAAAAACGAGTTATATCTCAACTAGCCAAGCGGTGGTCTTCAGACAGCTATGTACACAAAATTCCTTCCTAAAACTAGCCATTGCGACTGGTGATGTTTACATTAGCCAATTAACGGTAGCTAGCTGGATTAGCTGCTGGGAAGCTAGCTACCAATAGCCAATAACAACAAGCCGTATACGCACAGTGACAGCAGTCTAGGTTAGCCTACCCAAAAGTATAGACACAGCTCCGACATCTTAACTATATATTTCTAGCATTCCCTAAAAAAAACGTTGTACCTGTGTCGTCTGGGCTTCAATTTGAAATCGTTTAAAAAAATTGCCCAAAATGTCCAGATTACGATAGAGCTAGCTATCCAGCCAGTTACTGTCTGAGCTACAATAGCTAGCTAGCTGAGCTAACATGAGATTATTTAGTCAAGGAACAGGGAATTCTCTATGCTCTAGTTCTCTATCTACAGCACTTTAGCTACTCCTTACCAATGAAAGACAAACTGTAAAAAGAGCGCTTCATATGACATATTTTTGGAAAGAATTTACAAGTGTTGACTGTCAAATGCTTACTTACATGGGTTTATCAACTGACTGAACCCTCCCACTACCCTTACGTAAAATAGCTGACGCGAACTAGCCTTTGGATATGATTTTTAGGGAAAAAATTACGAAAATTACACCGCTCTGTGAATTGTACTGCTGTTTTTCTTCGTCGCACGACTGTACTGTTGAGTGACAGGTCAATTCCACAAATGAAAAAGTTTTTAAAATCCTTTGCATATTTTTTTTTTCTCAAGTGGTGGAAAGTATTTTTTGTAAACACTTTAAAGTATTACTTAAGTATTTTTTGGGGGGGAGGGGGATATCTGTACTTTACTATTTATATATTTTCTTAACATCTTTTACTTCACTACATCCATAAAGACAATTATGTACTTTTTACTCCATACATTTTCCCTGTGAAGCAAAAGTACTTGTTACATTTTGAATGCTTAGCAGGACAGAAAAACATCCCTGGTTATCCCTACTGCCTCTGATCTGATGGACTGGCTAAACACAAATGCTTCATTTGTAAATTATGTCTAAGTGTCTGTAAATTTAAAAAAATCATGAACATTGTACATCTGGTTTGCTTAATATAATGAATTTGACATTATTTATACTTTTACTTTTGATACTTTAGTATATTTTAGCAATTACATTTACTTGTGATACTTTAGTATATTTAAAACCAAATACTTTGACTTTTACTCAAGTAGTATTTACTGTGTGACTTTTACTTTGGACTTTTCCTCAAGTATGAAGATTGGATACTTTATCCAGGTCTGTATTTTCTACTTATTAACCTAATGCAACATGAGATCAGCAATGACATTCAGCACTGTTTTCCTGGTGAGATGTATGAAGGAGTGTGGCCTGTGGGACAAAATAATGAATTAATAATAAATTAATCTGGAAATAATAGATATATCCTGATACATATGTAAATCAGGATATATAAATGTATCAAGACAATTGTGAAGTCACAACAAAGCCTATCCCCCCTCAGGAAACTGAAAAGATTTGGCATGGGTCCTCAGATCCTCAAAAGATTCTACAGCTGCATCATCGAGAGCATCCTGACGGGTTGCATCACTGCCTGGTACGGCAACTGCTCGGCCTCCGACCGCAAGGCACTACAGAGGATAGTGCGTACGGCCCAGTACATCACTGGGGCTAAGCTGCCATCCAGGACCTCTACAACAGGCAGTGTCAGAGGAAGGCCCTAAAAATTGTCAACGACCCCAGCTACCCCAGTCATAGAATGTTCTCTCTACTACCGCATGGCAAGTGGTACCTGAGCACCAAGTCTAGGACCAAAAGGCTTCTCAACAGTTTTTACCCCCAAGCCATAAGACTCCCGAACAAGTAATCAAATGGCTACCCACACTATTTGCATTGTTTTCGAGTATTGACTTTTTGAAATAGAGAAGCAGAGAACTCAGCTTCGCGGAAGTCACAGGTGAACCTTGCTGCTGTGCAATTAAAATGACAACCAAAGAGCTTCTATTTATTACAGCTGGTGGTCTGTCTTGGTCAGGCAAAGTGTTCAGTTCACAAGCTGGAGGCAGGCATTTAAGGGTAAGCACCCATTCTATAGATGTTCAACTTCTTTCTTAAGATAAATTCTGAATGTGTGATTTAACCCTTGGCAAAGCCTGGCACAGAGGCTTCTTCTACACACTGAAGAAGGCATAGCAGCCAAAACACGTACGCATGTGCTTTTAATTATCCTTGTGGACATGACAAGATCATAAAGGCATTAACTTACCTCAAAAATGAGGAGTGACATGGTATTTCTTCAAATATGAACATGTTATCACGAGTCATCCAAAGACTACCTTCAAAATGTTTTGTACACCTGTTTTCACCCAGGCAGCACCTGCCGCCTCTAATTCTATGATCGATTTGTTGTGCCATAAACTGAAACTTGGAACTAAGTGTGCTTTTCTTCTTATTCTGTGTATGTCAGGAAGTCAATGCCATGGTTCTGGAGATTGTGTGGAGACTATTGTCACCAGTGCAGTGGAGCCTGTGTATTCTATCCCTTCTGCTTCCCATAGTATCAATGATATGTGTGATCCGTTCAAAAAGGTAATACTTCTTCCTGTATTATGGCCCTTTATGAGCATTTGTTTTAGGTATTGCTGACATCCTGTCTGCATTCTTCCATTAGTAGAAAGACATCCAGGTTGTCATTGGCTGAAATGGGACCGATCTCTGGTGAAAGGGTCAGTGTACAAAATACCTGGGAATGTCCCATTCACCTTACCAATTCATTTACATTACCATTAACTGTTGTTTGTGGATGTCCTGCTCCAGAAAATAGTCAATAAATAAAAACTTAATGTAAAGCTGGAATTCAAATGTATGGAATAATCGAACTGAACTGAAACCAATGGCTCCCTCTGCTGATACTTATATGATTGCTCATTGCAGCCCCCAGATTCAACTGAGGCCAAGACCTCAGAACTAAGGAAGAACGTCATTGGACCAGCATCCTCAAAAAGAAAGTCAACCCAGTCCCAAAGAGAGCACAGAGGTCAGAGTCAGTTGTTCATCACACTTGGAGTTGGACATGTTTCCCCACATCACACTCAGCTCACTGTTTATTTTTCTCTCTATGCAGGGTCTATCCCAGGGCAGGACACCCCAAGGCCGGTGAAGAAGGCTTTGAGGCAGTTGCCTCCCTTACCTGAGCTGGAGAATAGCAGTGTCCGACGACACAGCAGCTACTACACTGGGTCCGTAGTGTATGACGTTGTCGCCACAGAGGTTTGTAATCCATGGCCCACTACAGACAACAAGGCTTCTCAACAACAGACAGCAGACGGCAGCAACCACCTGGAGGAGGTAGATGAAAAGGGGGAAGTTCCGTTCCCTGTCTATGCCAAAGTCAACAAAACCAAAGTTTGCTTGAACTCGTCAAGACGTTCACCACTGTATGCCAAAGTGAACAAGACTAGCTCCCGGACTGTGAAATCTTAACTACTGTTCTGCAGTGACTGATAAGTCAACACTGTGACCGACATGTCCCCCAAATGCTAAATAGTCTACTATGCTTTATGCCAAACGTTTATTTGAGATAATTGCTTAACTCGTTTTGTTCTTTCTGAAATGTTTATATGCGTATGTGTTTCTTATGTTGTTTCTCAGGCCCGCAATGCTACAAAGGCACAGGAATGACTTATGTTGTCATTTACTTGGGTCTCAAGACAATAAATTAAGTTTGTTTGCTCTATGTTCATTAATTCTACTGCACCATCTACCAATTCTATCATAGTCAGATCTAGACAAATGGAACGTTTCCCTTCTGTTTTTAAATAGCAGCTTGTAGTGTTGTTTGAGTCAAAACAGAGACGGTTAGCTAGCTAAACTCTAGAACAGCAGCTGACAGAGGAGAACTTATTCTCGACCCGAAATTACACATGTGCTTATCTCGGCACACTCGATGAGTTCATTTTCAGGTATGGTAGAAAAAGGGTCCATGCTATTCTTCCACCCTATTGAAGTTAACATTTTAAAATGGTTAAGATAAGGGGTAGGGTTTAGTGTATGCACGTCCCAAGGATCCTGGGTATTACTGACCGTGTTCGTTATGTAACGTTAACGTTATTTAGCTAGCCAATAGACCAATATCTAACTGGCATAAACTATATCTAGGTAGATAGAAAGCGAGATCTGTGTGGCGAACTTAATCAGAGCGAGAATCAGCTGTTTTCCAGTCATTTGGACTAACGTCAACTGGAATATGGGATCTTCAGCTGATGTTGACACTGTTTCTGATACAACTGTATAGCATCCCCCTTGGCTCTTAAATTCAGTTTAGACTCTCACACCCCTCCATTAAACCACTCAAGCCCCCGTTATGTAATTTCGAGGTGCGTGTCCTTGCCAGCACAGTTGATCTGTGTCTGCCCAGAAATACTCACTGAAATTCCTGATGTTGCTGTGGCCCTACTTTGTAGCCTATTGAGCAATTGCGGTGATATATAACACGGGGGAGGGAAGGGGCTTGTGTTTTGTTCCTTCCTATACTTTTCTCTCACTGTTCTGCACATCACATTGCTCTAGGGCTAGAACCGTTGTCCACTCAAGGAGCAGGTTCAGCAGGACACAACGTTTTGAAACGACCAGATATAAATATGTTATGTAGAACAAACATGCATCTCCAACATGTAGAACAAGGAGTCATGTTGGTTCTATTTATGGCATTTCTATCTGCAACTGAATGTGGCCCAGAATTTCACACAGATACTCATATTATCACGCTCTTTTCTTGACAGGTGAAATGACCACCTCACAGAGATACCTGGAGTCTAAGCTGACAGGTAAAGCTTCCCAGTCTAAACAGTTTGCGCCTATATTATGACATTTTGGTCTTTGGCAGTTTTTATTTCCGGCTGTTCGTGCACACTACATTCTTTTCTTGAGGCAAGTTGAAGCTGGGTAGCAAAAGTCTACGCCCCTTCGTTGGTGATTGGTCAACAGTACTACTCCAAGTAGGAGTGTTTGTCATTCAACCAGAGTCTACTAGTTTTCATGCAAATACTGCATAACTAAGATGTCCTCGGCAAAAACGTCAAAATTAATGACAGTTTTCTTGATTTACCTTAGATTAATAGAGGTTATACTGAGGAAGGGTTTCTGGCAATGTTACTACGGTGGCTCAAGTGGGACAAACAACAATACGTTTTTATTTTATTTTTAAGCAGAGGTCTTTAGGGAGTATGAGAAGACACTGTCGCTTCGCCTAACCAAGTTCTTCTTGGAGCAAACAGAACCTATGTAGCTGTGCGGGCTCCTTTAGCCTCATCAAAATGAAGGGGGGCGCTATTAGTGTCACCTTGTTGGTTGGTTGTGCTTTTCACACATCACGTATGCATGCATTTCAGCTGGGTTTCCTGACATGGAGTGGCAGACGCCAGCTGTGTCTGGGAAGTTCCAGAGCCACCCCATCTGACAGCACAGAAGGTGAGAACGTCCCGTCCCCCCCCTGCTCTGACTTCCTGACGTGGACTACCACAACACCCATGCTTATTATGCAACATGTCGTATAGCTCAGTTCAGAAACACCACCCCACACAGCCGTACACACTGTTCTCTATGTTCACGGTGGTGAGTAATGTTAGTTAAACTGCCGATGGCTGACTAACTCACATGTTAAATGTGTTATAAAAGTTAGCTTTTTGTTCAGATCGGCCTCAGTGAATATCAATTTGAAATGCCTTAGTTCCAGAGATGCCAGACATTCAGAGATTTGGAAAACAATTACCAGGTGTATGAAGTGATTATCATGTTTATTGGCCTAATCGCAATGCTGTCGTCAGATAAGCCCAAAATCTCAAGGTATGTGTGACACGCCGGACTTATATTTAAGTCATTCAGCAGACGCTCTTACCCACGTTACTGGTCCAACACTCTTAACCGCTAGGGTACCTGACCCCTTCCTACCATATCAATTTCAGAGCAGTCAATGTGAAGACTGTTAAATTTGGAACAAGGGGTCGGAGGTCAGCATCCTCTATGTTGTTGTTCATAGCCTATTTATAGGCAGGGTGATGTGCTCATGATCCGTGGATGCTCAGGAGATTTACAGGGGTAGATTACATTCCTTTACCAGGTGGCTCTGCCAACCTAATTGGGGGTTAGGGAGGTGGAATGCTAGGACTGGATGGTTAAATGGAAACTCTGAACCCTTGCCCCCTTCTTCTTTGCTGAGTGATACATTTAATGCTTACAGATTAGCTGCATCCAATGGGGTTTATATTAGAACATAATTTGGGAAGTACTAGGACTGGAGATGTATGTACTGTCCGTATGCCTGAGTGAAGGTGAGACTGGAGTGCTTTATTGGTATGTCTGTGTGTTTGCCTGTGGTAAGCCTATTTGTGAGTCTATAGTTTTTTTTTCTTCTAATAATTGGCGTGAGTCCATTAAACATTTACATTTACATTTAAGTCATTTAGCAGACGCTCTTATCCAGAGCGACTTACAAATTGGTGCATTCACCTTATGTAATAACGCCATGCCATCTGCATTCACAATTGAACACCAAAAGGAGAATTGCATTTAACGAGACGCGTCTATTTGGGCCCAACTGTCAAGCAAGCTAGTGCCGCTTATACACCCGTGCTGTAACTAATAAGTGCTTAGCAACATGAGTCTTGACTCCTTCAACTCCCTTACTCCAGTCTAAACCATCAAAGGAAAGCGCCAGTGTAGTGTCAGAGTTCAAAGGTCACTCTGACAGGTCATCCTTCATAGGCACTGATGCGTTGTTTTTGGGGCCCTGGACGAAGTTGTTTGGTCTTTGAATGCACCTTATTGTATCCTACTTTCCAATTGTGTATTTCAGTGTGTGATACATTTATGTTTTGGTCACAGTTATTCCGGTACTGCTGGGGTAGCATATATTTGCCGAATTAGGTTTTGAGTGAGCTTATAAACCATTACCTGCTGGAGAGTTAACTCTCAACTTCAATTCCGCATCGGCTTAGTTTGTTCTCCCTCTGTTTGGACTTGTCCTTGCCAGACACTCGTGAATCAGTCGAGCCTCGAGGGCACCTGAACATTTTTAATTTGAAGAATGTTTTCCCTGGAAGAGCCTCTGTCTTTGCCAGTTCCTTCCTGTTGTGTGTTCACTAATTTGTTATTTCCCCCTGCCTTTTCTAAGCATGGCTCTGTCCAAAATGAGACACGTCATTTTGGGGGGAGTTTTTTTTATCCTCCCTCTCATTGTTTTTAGTCTCGCATTTGGGGTGTACGCATGTGACGTGCGTGGGACGATGGGAGAGGGCTAGGTGCTCTGACCTCTTTCTCCCCTCTCTCTCCAGATGAAATCTCGCGTCTTGTGACGGCCGGCCGCCCAACAACCTGCCCGCTCGACCCTATCCCCTCCTCTCTTCTCCAGACCATTTCCGGAGACCTTCTCCCTTACCTCACCTCGCTCATCAACTTATCCCTGACCGCTGGCTACGTCCCTTCCGTCTTCAAGAGAGCGAGAGTTGCACCCCTTCTGAAAAAACCTACACTCGATCCCTCCGATGTCAACAACTACAGACCAGTATCCCTTCTTTCTTTTCTCTCCAAAACTCTTGAACGTGCCGTCCTTGGTCAGCTCTCCCGCTATCTCTCTCAGAATGACCTTCTTGATCCAAATCAGTCAGGTTTCAAGACTAGTCATTCAACTGAGACTGCTCTTCTCTGTATCACGGAGGCGCTCCGCACCGCTAAAGCTAACTCTCTCTCCTCTGCTCTCATCCTTCTAGACCTATCGGCTGCCTTCGATACTGTGAACCATCAGATCCTCCTCTCCACCCTCTCCGAGTTGGGCATCTCCGGCGCGGCCCACGCTTGGATTGCGTCCTACCTGACAGGTCGCTCCTACCAGGTGGCGTGGCGAGAATCTGTCTCCTCACCACGCGCTCTCACCACTGGTGTCCCCCAGGGCTCTGTTCTAGGCCCTCTCCTATTCTCGCTATACACCAAGTCACTTGGCTCTGTCATAACCTCACATGGTCTCTCCTATCATTGCTATGCAGACGACACACAATTAATCTTCTCCTTTCCCCCTTCTGATGACCAGGTGGCGAATCGCATCTCTGCATGTCTGGCAGACATATCAGTGTGGATGACGGATCACCACCTCAAGCTGAACTTCGGCAAGACGGAGCTGCTCTTCCTCCCGGGGAAGGACTGCCCGTTCCATGATCTCGCCATCACGGTTGACAACTCCATTGTGTCCTCCTCCCAGAGCGCTAAGAACCTTGGCGTGATCCTGGACAACAAACTGTCGTTCTCAACTAATATCAAGGCGGTGGCCCGTTCCTGTAGGTTCATGCTCTACAACATCCGCAGAGTACGACCCTGCCTCACACAGGAAGCGGCGCAGGTCCTAATCCAGGCACTTGTCATCTCCCGTCTGGATTACTGCAACTCGCTGTTGGCTGGGCTCCCTGCCTGTGCCATTAAACCCCTACAACTCATCCAGAACGCCGCAGCCCGTCTAGTGTTCAACCTTCCCAAGTTCTCTCACGTCACCCCGCTCCTCCGCTCTCTCCACTGGCTTCCAGTTGAAGCTCGCATCCGCTACAAGACCATGGTGCTTGCCTACGGAGCTGTGAGGGGAACGGCACCTCAGTACCTCCAGGCTCTGATCAGGCCCTACACCCAAATAAGGGCACTGCGTTCATCCACCTCTGGCCTGCTCGCCTCCCTACCACTGAGGAAGTACAGTTCCCGCTCAGCTCAGTCAAAACTGTTCGCTGCTCTGGCTCCCCAATGGTGGAACAAACTCCCTCACGACGCCAGGACAGCGGAGTCAATCACCACCTTCCGGAGACACCTGAAACCCCACCTCTTTAAGGAATACCTAGGATAGGATAAAGTAATCCTTCTCACCACCCCCCTTAAAATATTTAGATGCACTATTGTAAAGTGGTTGTTCCACTGGATGTCATAAGGTGAATGCACCAATTTGTAAGTCGCTCTGGATAAGAGCGTCTGCTAAATGACTTAAATGTAATGTAAATGTAAATGTAAATAAGCAGCCAGCACAGATCACTCTGTAACCTGAGAGTGGGGCTATAAATACCCCTAACCTTTCCTGCCTGTGTCTGTTTGTGTGTGGCGGTTGCTCCGAGCTCTGTACAGGGCAGCCTGGCTTGGTTATTCTCTAGGACAATACTCCCTGCTGTACAAGGCCTTCCTGCCCGCGACACTACATTTACATTACATTTAAGTCATTTAGCAGACGCTAGGACCTTCGAGCCTCTAGAAAAAAATGCATTGGAAGGAATTCGGCAACCGTATATAACATCTTGCTGCTGCAGCTCACCCCTTCTGCTGGGCTGTTAAAAAATGTCACGTCTAATAACGTTTCTCCCAGTGCCAGGTGAGCAGTGCTCTGTCAGTTTCTCTTTAAATAGCTGTAATGAAGTAGGGCTTGTGTATGGGGTCTGCTGTTAGCTTTCACACAGGCCTAGTTGTTGTTGTTTTCGAACTAGTTTCCAGTGCTTTAAATGCAGAGGTTTCTTAATTTGAAAACTGATGTGCCTAACGGTTTCCATTTCAAAATATAGACATTATGACACAATCAAAATGAGTTTCTTTGGTGTGTCGTCTAATGATCTGAGGTTAGGCTATTTGCCTGTCTGTTCTCGCACGTGGTAAGGAGACCGCAATGGGTTTCTTGGTTCGTGAATGAATGGTCTTTTCTGTCTGCAATGAATTCAAGCAAACACGACTGTCTTAGGATTTATTTGAATTACACTTCCCTTTAAAAACAAAAAGCATTGGAAAGGACCAGGGACGACCTCTAAGATGCATGTTCTAGTAACGACCTGTTACTTTTAAGTTGGGTTGCTTAAGGTCTACTTACCAGGTCAGTCAGTACTAGTGGTGTCAACTGGGCCACACATTGACCCCAGTCACAGTGTGTAGTATGATTCACATCACCATCTGAAAATAGTGTGGCTGGTGTTGGGTACGTACACCATACCAACTCCCTGTAAAGGAATATTAAGCCAGAGATTGTTTGGAGAAAGGAAGAGTTGTACTGTTTTTCAAGGCCATTCACTGAATTCAATGCTACCTGAGTGACAGTTTTTGTTCACCACTTCCCAGTGAAAGCAAAGTACCTTTTATTGTTACTAAATGAATGCTGCTTCAAATTCGGACCCAACTCTAACAGTTCCTTTCTCTTACCCCACCCAGATTTCTGCAGTTCCAGCAACAGTCACTCGTTCCAGCCCATCTACAGTCAGATTCCCATCCCCACTGCCCATGTCATGCCTTCCACGGCCGGACCACCGGCCTCCAATCCCCAGCCCCGTTCCCAAGAAGATTCCCAGGCTTCTGCCGAGGCACACCTGCCCTCCTCGGGCTCCCGAACCTCCGGTGGAACCTCCAACTCGAAGTCGTCCTCCCTCTCCAAATCAGCCTCTCCGTCCAACCTGGACATGGCACAAGGCGGCGCGGGGCGAGCCGACCCCACCGGGCCCAAGCCGGACTGCCTGAGCCCGCTGCCGCAGCCTGGTGAACGGACTAGACCACTCTCTGTTCCCCTCGGGGGACCACTCTTGCTTGGATGAGGGCCAGAGGTTCAACATGCCCGCCATGGAGCCCACAATGAACCAATCTGCTCTGCTGGCGGGCTACTGCCCCGACGTCCGACTCAGGCTCCAGATGACCAGCCTGGGGGAGACTCCCGAGGGAAGCAGGGAGGCCTACAGGGGTGCCATGGAGCACTCTTACAAGGCTCTCCCCGAGACATGGCCTGGGGTCCCCGGAGCTCCAGACCCTTACAGCCAGAGGAGCAGCCAGCCAGGTGGAACTGGGGCTGTGTCAGCAGGTGTGTACCCAAGCTCTCTGTATCTGCAGACCCAGGCTCTGCTGAGGGAGGCGAAGGCCTATGAACCCATGCTGCAGGAGAGATGCAGCAAGCTGCCCAGCTGGCAACAGCAGCACAAGCAGCAGCTGGAGAGTCTCCGCATGCAAGTGGAGCAGATGCAGGTGAGCTGAGCAGTTGGACCAAAAAGCGTCTTAAGTTTTATTTTGGTTTCTTCTGACCATATGACATTCTCCCAATCTTCTTCTGGATCATCCAAATGCTCTCTAGCAAACTTCAGACGGGCCTGGACATGTACTGGCTTAAGCAGGGGGACACGTCTGGCACTGCAGGATTTGAGTCCCTGGCTGCGTAGTGTGTTACTGATGGTAGGCTTTGTTACTTTGGTCCCAGCTCTCTGCAGGTCATTTACTAGGTCCCCCCCGTGTGGTTCTGGGATTTTTGCTCACCGTTCTTGTGATCATTTTGACCCCACGGGGTGAAATCTTGCGTGGAGCCCCAGATCGAGGGAGATTATCAGTGGTCTTGTATGTCTTCCATTTCCTAATAATTGCTCCCACAGTTGATTTCTTCAAACCAAGCTGCTTACCTAGTGCAGATTCAGTCTTCCCAGCCTGGTGCAGGTCTACAATTTTGTGTCTGGTGTCCTTTGACATCTCTTTGGTCTTGGCCACAGTGGAGTTTGGAGTGTGACTGTTTGTGGTTGTGGACAGGTGTCTTTTTTAAACTGATAACAAATTCAAACAGGTGCCATTAATACAGGTAATGAGTGGAGGACAGAGGAGCCGCTTAAAGAAGTAGTTACAGGTCTGTGAGAGCCAGAAATCTTGCTTGTTTGTAGGTGACTTATTTTCCACCATAATTTGCAAATAAATTCATAAAACATCCTACAATGTGATTTTCTGGATTTATTTTCTCATTGTGTCTGTCATAGTTGAATTGTACCTATGATGACAATTACAGGCCTCTCTCATCTTTTTAAGTGGGAGAACTTGCACAATTGGTGGCTGACTAAATACTTTTTTGCCCCACTGTACCTTAATCTCACTCAATACACCTGCGTCCTACCTCGTCAAAATGACTGGGTGCTTCTACAGTCACGTCCCAGGTTGTCTTTTTATTGCTAACTGGCATTCACTGTCTCAGGAATCACATTAATAAGATGTATAAATCTTCTGATATTCGTTGTGTGTGTTTTTAGCTGTCGGAGGTGGAGCAGCGGGCGTTCCAGCTGCAGGGCCGGGTCAGAGAGCTGGAGGTGTGTCTGGAGGAGGCTCGCTCACACACCCGGGAGAAGGACATCCAGCTGGAGGAGAAGAGACGCAGGGAGAGGGAGCTGCTCACCACTGTCACCAGGTACACAGCTATACACTCATTCTGACATGATCACATACCAGGTGTTGCCAAAAGTTGAGTATGACACACACATTCATTTTCACAAAGTCTGCTGCCTCAGTTTGTATGATGGCAATTTGCATATACTCCAAAATGTTATGAAAAGTTATCAGATGAATTGCAGTTAATTGCAAAGTCCCTTTTTGTCATGCAAATTAACTGAATCCCCAAACAACATTTCCACTGCATTTCAGCCCTGCCACAAAAGGACCAGCTGACATGTCAGTGATTCTCTCGTTAACGTATGTGTGAGTGTTGACGAGGACAAGGCTGGAGATCACTCTGTCATGCTGATTGAGTTCGAATAACAGACTGGAAGCTTCAAAAGGAGGGTGGTGCTTGGAATCAGTGTTCTTCCTCTGTCAACCATGGTTACCTGCAAGGAAACAAGTGCTTTGCACAAAAAGGGCTTCACAGGGAAGGATATTGCTGCCAGTAAGATTGCACCTAAATCAACCATTTATCGAATCATCAAGAACTTCAAGGAGAGCGGTTCAATTGTTGTGAAGAAGGCTTCAGGGTGCCCAAGAAAGTCCAGCAAGCTCCAGGACCGTCTCCTAAAGTTGATTCAGCTGCGGGATCGGGGCACCACCAGTACAGAGCTTTCTCAGGAATGGCAGCAGGCAGGTGTGAGTGCATCTGCACGCCCAGTGAGGTGAAGACTTTTGGAGGATGGCCTGGTGTCAAGAAGGGCAGCAAAGAAGCCACTTCTCTCCAGGAAAAATATCAGGGACAGACCGATATTCTGCAAAAGGTACAGGGATTGGACTGCTGAGGACTGGGGGTAAAGTCCTTTTCTCTGATGAATCCCCTTTCCGACTGTTTGGGGCATCCGGAAAAAAGCTTGTCCGGAGAAGACAAGGTGAACGCTACATCAGTCCTGTGTCGTGCCAACAGTAAAGCATCCTGAGACCATTCATGTGTGGGGTTGCTTCTCAGCCAAGGGAGTGGGCTCACTCACAATTTTGCCTAAGAAAACAGCCATGAATAAAGAATGGTACCAACACATCCTCTGAGAGGAACTTCTCCCATCCAGGAACAGTTTGGTGACGAACAATGCCTTTTCCAGCATGATGGAGCACCTTGCCATAAGGAAAATGTGATAACTAAGTGGCTCGGGGAACAAAACATCAATATTTTGGGCCCATGGCCATGAAACTCCCCAGACGTTAATCCCATTGAGAACTTGTGGTCAATCCTCAAGAGGTGGGTGGACAAACAAAACCCCACAAATTCTAACAAACTCCAAGTGTTTATTATGCAAGAACGGGCTGCCATCAGTCAGGATGTGGCATAGAAGTTAATTGACAGCATGCCAGGGCAGATTGCAGAGGTCTTGAAAAAGAAGGGTCAACACTGCAAATATTGACTTTGCATCAACTTCATGTAATTATCAATAAAAGCCTTTGACACTTATGAAATGCTTGTAATTATACTTCAGTATTCCATAGTAACATCTGATAAAAATATCTAAAGACACTGAAGCAGCACACTTTGGAAATTAATATTTGTGTCATTCTCAAAACGTTTGGCCACGACTGTACACACATACTCATTTTAACATCAATGCATACTCATATAACCTACATTGTTTGTATAATGACATGTTTTTGGTCATTAGTTTTGTGTGTGTCAGTTTACAAGAGCGGGTGCAGGAGGGCCTGGAGGACGGGGCAAGGTTACCCTCCCTGGATGTGGAGATATACCGAGGGGAGAACAGCAGCCTGAGAGAGGAACAGCAGAGACTTAAAAAGGCCAGTCTTTTCATCTTGTTCCTTCTTTCTTGGCCTACTTCAGCTTTTACATTTGACATTTCACCGGTACATTACATTCTGAAATGTTGTGCTGCTTTTTGTGGTTGTCGTCTAGTGCTGGTTCTAAAACGTTCCATTCTCTCTTTCTCCAGGTCACAGAGAAGCAGCTGAGGATGACGACGAAACGGGGCACCCAGATCGTAGTACGTGATACGAATTGAATCTGTTTACACCTTGGATGATATCTCTATTAGTAACCTATATGGTCTTACAAGCCATGCCTAACCCATATCCAACCTGGTGTGTGTGTGTGTGTGTGTGTGTAGACCCTGGAGGAGCAGGTGTCTCAGGAGGAGAGCAGCTCCCATGCTCTGAGAGAGGAGGTTTGTTCTAAAGAGCAGGGTTTGCTCCAGCTCCGCACAGCCATGGAGGAGGTGAGATGGTAGGACAGGACTACACCACTACTGGAAATAATGCTCTGTTCCATGTTCTGAGTGGAATTGTCTTGAGAACCTCCAGAGCTCATGTTCTGTCCTAATGCATAAAATGATGAACTGGAAAACAGGTTAAATAAATAAAATAAATAATAAATAATATGCCATTTAGCAGACGCTTTTATCCAAAGCGACTTACAGTCATGTGTGCATACATTCTATGTATGGGTGGTCCCGGGAATCGAACCCACTACCCTGGCGTTACAAGCGCCATGCTCTACCAACTGAGCTACAGAAGGACCACACAAGTATTGAAATTGAACCTTTGGAGTGCTGTAACTGTCCATTTTAGTTTTCCTGTTTTCCATTTTATTTTATAAAATGGACAGCACCCAACTATCTCCAGCACCCAACTATTTTAGGTGTAGGAAGAACTTTGAGTTGAATATTTTGCCTATTTCTGTCATTCCTAACGGTGTTTTCTGCGTATTCCCAGCTGTCGGCCCAGAACCAGGAACTAACGGAGCAGAACCTGACCCTCGGTGAGCGTCTGGAGGACTCGGAGAAGGTGAACCTGGACCGGACGTCGTCCTCGCTGCGGCCGGCCGGGGCCCGCCTCACCCAGCGTCTCCACGTTGAGATAGCCTCATGCCTCTGCGACCTCTGCAACGTCCTGACCCAGCAGTCACAGGGCCGAGACCCCAACCTCTCGCTGCTGCTTGGCGTTTCCTGTGAGTGTTGACCACCGCGCCGCGACAGGTTTAGTAGCATTTAAAGAAGAACGTAAAAGGCTGCCGCTATTTTTCACTTAAACCTGAAACGCTTCTAATCAGTTGTAGCTTGAGCGATGGTAAAAGTAAAAGATGAATGTTTGATCAATGTAAGTGTTGCAGCCACAGAATACTTCCAGCTATATACAGTGCCTTGCGAAAGTATTCGGCCCCTTGAACTTTGCGACCTTTTGCCACATTTCAGGCTTCAAACATAAAGATATAACAACAAGTGAAGAATCAACAACAAGTGGGACACAATCATGAAGTGGAACGACATTTATTGGATATTTCAAACTTTTTTAACAAATCAAAAACTGAAAAATTGGGCATGCAAAATTATTCAGCCCCCTTAAGTTAATACATTTACATTTAAGTCATTTAGCAGACGCTCTTATCCAGAGCGACTTACAAATTGGTGCATTCACCTTATGACATCCAGTGGAACAGCCACTTTACAATAGTGCATCTAAATCTTTTAAGGGGGGGGGTGAGAAGGATTACTTAATCCTATCCTAGGTATTCCTTAAAGAGGTGGGGTTTCAGGTGTCTCCGGAAGGTGGTGATTGACTCCGCTGTCCTGGCGTCGTGAGGGAGTTTGTTCCACCATTGGGGGGCCAGAGCAGCGAACAGTTTTGACTGGGCTGAGCGGGAACTGTACTTCCTCAGTGGTAGGGAGGCGAGCAGGCCAGAGGTGGATGAATGCAGTGCCCTTGTTTGGGTGTAGGGCCTGATCAGAGCCTGGAGGTACTGAGGTGCCGTTCTCCTCACAGCTCCGTAGGCAAGCACCATGGTCTTGTAGCGGATGCGAGCTTCAACTGGAAGCCAGTGGAGAGAGCGGAGGAGCGGGGTGACGTGAGAGTACTTGGGAAGGTGGAACACCAGACGGGCTGCGGCGTTCTGGATGAGTTGTAGGGGTTTAATGGCACAGGCAGGGAGCCCAGCCAACAGCGAGTTGCAGTAATCCAGACGGGAGATGACAAGTGCCTGGATTAGGACCTGCGCCGCTTCCTGTGTGAGGCAGGGTCGTACTCTGCAGATGTTGTAGAGCACATATGTCAGAGTCAAGGCCCGCGGGCCACATCCGGCCCGCGAGAAGGTTTTTTACGGCCCCTGGGATGATCTTGATTTGTTATTAGAACCGGCCCGCAGACCGCAGCAAGCCGACAGCCCGCAGATCTTTTACACGCACCAATACTACATTTCCCACAATGCAACGGTGACGCACCGAGCAGTAGGCTGCTTGATTTCAATATTTATTGGCACAGCAGTTGTCAGCATCACAGTAAAATTAACTTCAGATACCCATCAAAAATGGCAAAACGGAAGGTGGACACTGAGAACCGGGGGTTTCAAACAAGGTGGGAGTCGGAGTATTTGTTCACGGAGGTAGCTGGAAAACCTGTGTGTCTTCTGTGTGGAGAAAGTGTGGCGGTACTGAAAGAGTATAATCTGAGACGACATTATGAAACGAAACACGCGGACAAAAACAAGAATATGGACATGGAACAAAGGCTACAAAAGGCAGAGGAATTAAAACGAGGCCTCAAATCTCGACAGGCTCTGTTCAAAAAAGCCAAATCACAAGGCCAGGCTGCTGTCAAGGCCAGTTTTATTTTGGCAGAAGAGATCGCTAAATCAGCCCGGCCATTTACGGAGGGGGATTTCATCAAAAACTGCATGATTAAAGTTTGTGACGAAGTTTGCCCAGAAAAAAGGCAACTCTTTAAATGTGAGTCTGAGCAGAAACACCATTGCCGAGAGAGTAGACCAGTTGTCCATCAATCTAAAAGAGCAGCTTGTGAAAAAGGGAAAAGATTTCATTGCATATTCCTTGGCTGTGGATGAGAGCACCGACATTTCTGACATTGCCCAGTTGTCAATTTTCATCCGCGGAGTGGACTCCAGCCTAAGCGTGACAGAGGAGTTTTTGGCTTTACGTCCTATGCATGGCACAACTACGGGGCATGATTTGTATGAAGAGGTGTCAAGATGTGTAAATGAGATGGAGCTGCCTTGGGAAAAACTCGTGGGTTTGACAACCGACGGAGCACCTGCGATGTGTGGACACAGGAGCGGACTGGTGGCGAAGATACGGGAAAAGATGCAAGAGGAAAACGCGACAGGTGAGCTGACAGCTTATCATTGTATCATACACCAGGAAGCGTTGTGCGGTAAAGCCTTGAAAATGGAGCATGTAATGAGCATCATCACGCGCACAGTTAACTTTATCAGAGCCAAAGGTTTGAATCACCGCCAGTTCAAGGCATTTCTGACGGAGTTAGAAACGGAGCATGGTGATTTGCCTTATCACACAGAGGTGCGATGGCTAAGCCAGGGAAAGGTGCTTCAAAGATGTTTCGAGCTTCGTGAGGAGATTTGTCTGTTCTTGGACAGCAAAGGGAAAGACACAACACAACTCCGAGACGAAATGTTTCTGTGTGAAATGGCTTTTCTGTGTGACATTACGAGTCATCTGAATGCAATGAACTTGCAGCTGCAGGGTCGGGATCGTGTCATCTCTGATATGTACAGTACAGTGAAGGCATTTAAAACCAAACTGACTCTGTGGGAGACGCAGATGCGGAAAGAAAATTTGAGCCACTTTCCCAGCTGCCAGACCATGAAAGAGAAGCTCTCTACCAGTGCGTTCCCGAGCGCACAGTTGGCTGATAAAATAGGTATGCTTGCCGCTGACTTTCGACGCCGATTTGCTGACTTTGAAGCACAAAAAAGCAGGTTGGAACTGCTCGGTAACCCATTTGCTGTCGACGTGGAAAGCTCACCACCAAACCTCCAAATGGAGTTGATTGACCTCCAATGCAATGATGCACTGAGGGCAAAATATGCGGCAGTGGGTGCTGCGGAGTTCGCCCGTTTCCTCCCCGACACAATGCCCCAGCTGCGCATCCAGGCTGCTCAAACGTTGTCTATGTTTGGCAGCACATACCTGTGTGAACAACTGTTTTCTTTGATGAACTTGAACAAAACATCACACAGAAGTCGACTTACTGCTGAACACCTCCACTCAATTCTGAGGATTTCCTCAGCTCAGAGCCTTACCCCGAACATTGATGAACTTGTGGAAAAGATGGGACACCACCAAGTATCACCCTCAAACTCAAACAAGTGAACATTACTGTGCAATCACATATTTAGAGTTTTTACTCAGTTCAAGTTTAAAAGTTAAAGTTTAATATTTGTTTTCACTGCATGTTACTTCTCCTTAAACAAAGTGTTGTTTTTGATTAATAGATTTTTGCACTTTATTTTATTGTATTTCAATCCAATTATATTTTAAAAATATATCAGTTGAGTGGATGATAGAAAATTGCTATTATTGTTTTTTTCTTTGAAGTAAATTTAGCCCACTTTTGCTAAAATAGAAAATATAGGCTACTGATGGTGCCTTGAATACCGGTTTCTTTCATTTAATGTTCATGTTATGGGGATTTTTATATAAAGGAAATTTGTCTTTTGTGTCTGTTGAAAATTAAAGATTACTGACAGAGCCATAAGAAAATATTGCTTTATTTATCTGATCATATTGGAATATATTTGTTAGGTTTTCAGTAGGTTCAATTAGGTTCACTAGACTATATGCGTCATTTAAAAAATTTTCAATGAACATTCGAACAGTCCGGCCCTCGGCTTGTAGCTAAATTTTTTATTTGGCCCTCCGTCCATTTGACTTTGACACCCCTGTTGTAGAGCATGAACCTACAGGAACGGGCCACCGCCTTGATGTTAGTTGAGAACGACAGGGTGTTGTCCAGGATCACGCCAAGGTTCTTAGCGCTCTGGGAGTAGGACACAATGGAGTTGTCAACCGTGATGGCGAGATCATGGAACGGGCAGTCCTTCCCCGGGAGGAAGAGCAGCTCCGTCTTGCCGAGGTTCAGCTTGAGGTGGTGATCCGTCATCCACACTGATATGTCTGCCAGACATGCAGAGATGCGATTCGCCACCTGGTCATCATTTGTAGCGCCACCTTTTGCTGCGATTACAGCTGTAAGTCGCTTGGGGTATGTCTCTATCAGTTTTGCACATCGAGAGACTGATTTTTTTTCCCATTCCTCCTTGCAAAACAGCTCGAGCTCAGTGAGGTTGGATGGAGAGCATTTGTGAACAGCAGTTTTCAGTTCTTTCCACAGATTCTCGATTGGTCCTGTATTTGGCTCCATCAATCTTCCCATCAATTTTAACCATCTTCCCTGTCCCTGCTGAAGAAAAGCAGGCCCAAACCATGATGCTGCCACCACCATGTTTGACAGTGGGGATGGTATGTTCAGGGTGATGAGCTGTGTTGCTTTTATGCCAAACATAACATTTTGCATTGTTGCCAAAAAGTTCAATTTTGGTTTCATCTGACCAGAGCACCTTCTTCCACATGTTTGGTGTGTCTCCCAGGTGGCTTGTGGCAAACTTTAAACGACACTTTTTATGGATATCTTTAATAAATTGATTTCTTCTTGCCACTCTTCCATAAAGGCCAGATTTGTGCAATATACGACTGATTGTTGTCCTATGGACAGAGTCTCCCACCTCAGCTGTAGATCTCTGCAGTTCATCCAGAGTGATCATGGGCCTCTTGGCTGCATCTCTGATCAGTCTTCTCCTTGCATGAGCTGAAAGTTTAGAGGGATGGCCAGGTCTTGGTAGATTTGCAGTGGTCTGATACTCTTTCCATTTCAATATTATTGCTTGCACAGTGCTCCTCTGGATGTTTTAAGCTTGGGAAATCTTTTTGTATCCACATCCGGCTTTAAACTTCTTCACAACAGTATCTCGGACCTGCCTGGTGTGTTCCTTGTTCTTCATGATGCTCTCTGCGCTTTTAACGGACCTCTGAGACTATCACAGTGCAGGTGCATTTATACGGAGACTTGATTACACACAGGTGGATTGTATTTATCATCATTAGTCATTTAGGTCAACATTGGATCATTCAGAGATCCTCACTGAACTTCTGGAGAGAGTTTGAGAAACTGAAAGTAAAGGGGCTGAATAATTTTGCACGCCCAATTTTTCAGTTTTTGATTTGTTAAAAAAGTTTGAAATATCCAATAAATGTCGTTCCACTTCATGATTGTGTCCCACTTGTTGTTGATTCTTCACAAAAAAATACAGTTTTATATCTTTATGTTTGAAGCTTGAAATGTGGCAAAAGGTCGCAAAGTTCAAGGGGGCCGAATACTTTCGCATGGCACTGTACATGTGTAACGTGGTTTTTCAAGTGTTGTAATACGTTGTCGTCATACTTCCAGGTCCTGTCACCTAATCCTGAAACTGTTTGGTGATTTAAGGTGTGTGTGTGTGTGTGTGTGTGTGTTGTGTGTGTGTGTGTGTGTGTGTGTTATATATTATACACTTATATTTGTGTTTTTTAGGATGAATTTACATCTGCCAGATGCCTTATGTTTTTGTGCTGAAAACCATTTGCGCCGCATTTTTGCCAATTGAAGACCGTTCAAAAACGAACAGGCTACATTCTGAGAGAAAAAATACTTCACTTTCATAGTGTGTAGTAACTGTTCTTTTTCTTCCCCGCCCATGGCAGAGCAGGAAGAGGACTGGCTGAGTCCTGAGGTCCTCCAGAGGATGTTGACTGAAGCCCAGCGGCTGCGTCGTGATGTGGAGGAGCTCCGCACCACCTTCTCAGACCGCTACGCCCAGGACATGGGAGAGAACTGCATTACCCAGTAGCCCCAGCTGCTAGCTTCTCTAAAAAAGACTGAACCATCAGCCTAATGGGGTAAGGCTTCCATATTGGCCTTGCTTCTTCTACTCTCTTCATTGTGTATGAACTGGAATCTCATGTTGGCCCTTTGGGGAAGGAATCCTTGATCGGGATCATGCATTTCAGTCAAAGGGCTTACGGTGGAAGAACTGTTCTCAAACCAGTGTGTTTTTTTGTTTTTATAAATGTTTTACTGATACGTTTGTCTTTATTGTCAAAGATGCCCTCTGCACTTTTTATGACACACATAGATGGGGTTGTGTTATTTGTTTTTCAATAAATAACACTTATTATATAAATCTTCCCTCTGGGGAAATAATGTTGGATGTGGTTGACAATCAACTGAAAATATTTAATTGTGTTTTTTGAGTGATTCAACAGGGAATGTTACTAACCCACCATTATTTAAAATGGTACATTTGTAGCATTGAAGTCTGGCGTGTGGGTGGCTGTTAACAGTGGTAGGGCTAATACTGAAAAGACATTATGTCAGCAGTATAACTGAGCTATTGTTCAGAGACATCTGTCCCGTCTGTACAATAGCACAGTTTTTTTTAAATCATGTTTGCAGATATCTCTCTCTGGTAGTGGGCTTGCTTTGATGATCGATCTGTAGATCAAAACTGTTAAGGTCCTGCACTTTTGCTGTCGTCACCAATAAAATTGGCTAGTGGCTTTCTTTCTCAAAACTTGACTTATTTTAGTGTTTCAAGCCAACAGAGCAACTCAATACATTCCTGAAACATTTCTTTGTGGGTTGTCCTCTAAGAAGAAGATATCTCCGTCACAGCTAGGTTTTGGGGATAACGGTCCGTGGCAATGAGGACTGAAGCCATTTTACACACTCCTTAACACTATTTGTGGTACTGGTTTGTTGGTAAGGGTCTGTCTTACAGAGCAACATACTGTAATTTAACAGGTGAGTCCCTGTGCCTACTTTGTCCTGATACACTGTGTTCACTTTGGTGCCCATATCTGTACTAGCAAAATGTCTCTGCCATCCGTGTTGATAGTATTATTTTATTTCCATCTAATAGCAAGAAATAGGTTCTAAGTTGATAACTTAACTAATGGATGCCAGTATTTTGCCATGAAAAATAAAAATGTGCAACGTGACTAAATAACTTTCATCTAGTTTGTTTCAGTGTTCGAAGAGCAAAAAAAAACAGTGGTTTGATTTATTGATGGAACGTCACGTCAAATGCTTTCCTTCAGTTGACGAACATCATGGCACTAAGTTGGGACATTTGGATGTCTAACATTGTCTAGATGAGACTAATGTGAGTTCTCATTTGAGCTTTAACAAAGTTAGACAAACTTGCCTTATGTCAAATATTTTTCAAAAATGTAAATGTTTATATTGAATATATTTTTTACCCTTAATTTTATTTACACATTTTAGAAATAAAGTTTGTTTTCAATAAGTTGGCTTTGATCTTGTAATTTTCTTTGATTTAAAATCCTTACATTTTAAAGGTAGAGTCAGCGTTATGACGTAAATGCATAGTGGGCCAATTTTCCGCAACAACTTAGATCATTGGTGCGCCAGGCTAAAACGTCTCTGCTGTTTTGGTCCCTAAGAGTTTGAAGCAAACCCATGCCCATGTACAAATACTGTGTGTGTGAGAGCGAGTCTTTGCATCTTGCTCAAGCAATGTTATTTCGCTAACTCTACTTTTCTATTTTTTCAAGCGGTCATGGTACAAGGAGAATTATCTACATCAATAATTATGCAAGTGTCCCTATGGAAATTAGGATTTTCCCATGTCATGATGATCCTGAAAAGAATTGTTCTGTAAGTGTTGGCACCCCCTAGTGTCACATCCCTATCAGATCTGAATATAAATGTTTATGAAAGTAAATACAGTATTTTATAACCATGAGGAAAGTGACAGGGCGATTTGTTGCTCTGTCATTGACGAGGGCCTGGCCTAGTCCTAAGCAGCAGAGCAGCATTGGGAGTGAGCCCACAGGAGAGGAGTGTCTGAGAGTCCTCACTGTACCAGCGCTGTGGGAACGCACTGATGATATCATACGCTGTGGCATCTGTCCATCTGAAATTGTGAGGGAGAGAGAGTTGATAGTGATGGAATAGGACAGGACAGGGCTTTCATAACATGTCAAACAGACTGTGATGCGACTTTGTTCTGCCACGCAGAATCTTTGTCACTGATTATTTGGACAAATCGCGATTCCCATTTAGAGGAGTGGATACTTCGCTAGCCTCGTTAGTACATTTTTCAAGCACATCTCCCCCGAGAATTTAATCAAGCATCTGACGCAATTATGCCAGGTGTGTGTGTGTGTGTGTGTGTGTGTGTGTGTGTGTGTGTGTGTGTGTGTGTGTGTATATATATATTTTTTTTTAATGTAGGGGGTGGATCAGTTTTAATATTGCAAATAAATTGATCGAAGCCACAATATCATTGTCTGCATTTTCTTAAATAAATACAGTATCAGTCAAAAGTTGACGCCTACTCATTCAAGGGTTTTTCTTTATTTTTTTTCACTGTAGAATAATAGTGAAGTCATCTAAACTATGAAATAACACATGGAATCATGTCGTAACCAAAAAAGTGTTAAACATCAAAATATATTTTAAATTCTTTAAAGTACCCTTTGCTTTGATAGCTTTGCACACACTTGGCATTCTCTCAACCAGTTTCAACTGAAATACTTTTCCAACAGTCTTCAAGGAGTTCCCACATATGCTGAGCACTTGTTGTTGGCTGCTTATCCTTCACTCTGCTGTCCAACTCATCCCAAACCATCTCAATTGGGTTGAGGTCGGGTGATTGTGGAGACCAGGTCATCTGATGCATCACTCTCCTTGGTCACATATCCATTCACACAGCCTGGAGGTATGTTGGGCCAATGTCCTGTTGAAAAACAAGTCCACCAAGCGCGAACCAGATGGGATGGTGTATTCTTGCAGAATGCTGTGGTAGCCATTATGGTTAAGTGTGCCTTGAATTCTAAATAAATCAGACTTTTATGTATACCCCCCCCCCCTTGTCACAACACAATTGATTGGCTCAAATACATTATGAGGGAAAGAAATTCAATAAATTAACTTTCAACGAGGCACACCTGTTAATTTAAATGCATTCCAGGTGACGACCTCATGGTTTAGAGAATGCCAAGAGTGCAAATCTGTCAAGGCAGTGTGGCTACTTTGAAAGAACCTAAAATATATTTTGATTTGTTTTAACACTTTTTTTGGTTGCTACATTTTTCCATGTGTGTTATTTCATAGTTTTGATGTCTTCACTATTATTCTACAATGTAGAAAATAGTAAAAATAAAGAAAAACCCTTGAATGAGTGTCAACTTTTGACTGGTACTGTATATGTTATCCTTTTATTTATACATAAATATATATATATATACTACCCTTAAAGTTTGGGGTCAGTTAGAATTGTTCTTGTTTTTGAAAGAAAATCCCATTTTTTTGTCCATTTAAAATAACATCAAATTGATTAGAAATACAGTGTAGACATGAATGTTGTAAATGACTTTTGTAGCTGGAAACGGCTGATTTGTTTTAATGGAATATCTATATAGGCATATGGAGGCCCATTATCAGCAACCATCACTCCTGTATCAGCATTTGTGGGTTCGATTACAGGCTCAAAATGGCCAGAAACAAATAACTTTCTTCTGAAACTTGTCAGTCTATTCTCGAAATTGAGCTCCGGTGCATCCTGTTTCCATTGATCATCCTTGATGTTTCTACAACTTGTTTGGAGTCCACCTGTGGTAAATTCATTTGGTTGGACATGGTTTGGAAAGGCACACACCTGTCTATAGAAGGTCCCAAAAACCAAGCCATGAGGTCTAAGGAATTGTCCGTAGAGCTCCGAGACCGGATTGTGTCGAGGCACAGATCTGGGGAAGGGTACCAAAACATTTCTGCAGCATTGAAGGTCCCCAAGAACACAGAGGCCTCCATCATTCTTAAATTGAACAAGTTTGGAACCACCAAGACTCTCCCTAGAGCCTGCCGCCCAGGCCGAACTGAGCAATTGGGGAGAAGGGCGTTGGTCAGGGAGGTGACTTAGAACCCAATGGTCAGTCTGACAGAGCTCAAGAATTCCTCTGTGGAGATGGGAGAACCTTCCAGAAGGAAAACCATCTCTGCAGCACTCCACCAATCAGGCCTTTATGGTAGAGTGGCCAGACTGAAGCCACTCCTCAGTAAAAGGCACACGACAGCACACTTGGAGTTTGTAAAAGGCACCTAAAGACTCTCAAGACTACGAAAAACAAGATTCTCTGGTCTGATGAAACCAAGATTCAACTCTTTGGCCTGAATGCCAAGCATCACTTCGAGGATACATGGCACCATCTCTACGGTGAAGCATGGTGGTGGCAGCATCATGCTGTGGGGATGTTTATCAGCGGCAGGGACTGGGAGAATAGTCAGGATCGAGGCAAAGATGTATGGGGCAAAGTGCAGAGATATCCTTGATGAAAACCTGCTCCAGAGACCTCAGGACCTCAGACTGGGGCAAAGGTTCACATTCCAACAGGACAATGACCCTAAGCCCTCAGCCAAGACAACACAGGAGTGGCTTCGGGACAAGTCTCTGAATGTCCTTGAGTGGTCCTGCCAGAGCCCGGACTTGAACACGATCGAACATCTCGAGACCTAAAAATAGCTGTGCAGCAACGGCCCCCATTCAACCTGACAGAGCTTGAGAGGATCTGCAGAGAAGAATGGGAGAAACTCCCCAAATACAGGTGGGCCAAGCTTGTAGCGTCATACCCAAGAAGACTCATGGCTGTAATCGCTGCCAAAGATGCTTCAACAAAGTACTAAGGGTCTGAATACTTATGTAAATGTGATAATCTAATTTTTATTTTATTTTAATTCAACTGGGTTTTTTATCCCATTTTTGCTTTTTCATTATGGGGTATTGTGTACAGATTGAGGGACAACAAAATCAATCCATTTTAGAATAAGGCTGTAACCTAACAAAATGTGGGAAAACTCAAGGGGCATGAATACTTTCCAAAGGCACTGTACATACTATATACTTTTTACAGACACAGTATATTTTCCTTAAGTTATTGTTTGTTTTTAGTACCATCCTTTAGCTCCCCTCAACCCCTCTCATTATCTCTGAAGACCATCCAGTTTTGATTTCTATTTGCCATACAGTAACAGTCAAAAGTTTGGACACCTACTCATTTCAAGGGTTCTTTATTTTTACTATTTTTTCTACATTGTAGAATAGTGAAGACAACAAAACTATGAAATAACACACATGGAATCATGTAGTAACCAAAATAGTGTTAAACAAATCCAAATATATTCTTCAAATAGCCACCCTTTGCCATGATGACAGCTTTGCACACTCTTGGCATTCTCTAAAGCAGCTTCATGAGGTAGTCACCTGGAATGCATTTCAGTTAGCAGGTGTGGAATTCCTTTCCTTCTTAATGCGTTTGAGCCAATCAGTTGTGACGAGGTAGGGGGGTGCACAGAAGATAGCCCTATTTGGTAAAAGACCAAGTCCATATTATGGCAAGAACAGGTCAAATAAGCAAAGAGAAATGACATTCCATCATTCCTTTAAGACATGACAATCAGTCAAAAGAGAACATTAAGAAATTTGAACATTTCTTCAAGTGCAGTCGCAAAAACCATCAAGCGCTATGATGAAACTGGCTGTCATGAGGACCGCCACGGGATGTCACGATCGTCGTAAGAAGCGGACCAAAGCGCAGCGTGGTGTGAATGCATCATTTAATAGATGACGAAAAACACGAAGTAAACTGTACAAAAACAATAAACGACTGTGACGCTATCATAAGACCTGTGCTGACACAAGCAACTAACATAGACAATCATCCACAATGACAAAACAGGCTACCTAAATATGGTTCCCAATCAGAGACAACAACTAACACCTGCCTCTGATTGAGAACCATATCAGGCCAAACACAGAAACAGACAAACTAGACATCCAACATAGAATGCCCACCCAGCTCACATCCTGACCAACACTAAAACAAGGAATACACAAAAGAACTATGGTCAGAACGTGACACAGGAAAGGAAGACCCAGAGTTACCTCTGCTCCAGAGGATAAGTTCATTAGAGTTACCAGCCTCAGAAATGGCAGCCTAAATAAATGCATCACAGAGTTCAAGTAACAGACACATCTCAACATCAACTGTTCAGGTGAGACTGTGTGAATCAGGCCTTCATGGTCAAATTACTACAAAGAAACCACTCCTAAAGGACACCAATAAGAAGAAGAGACTTGCTTGACATTAGACTGGTGGAAACCTGTCCTTTGGTCTGGACCCCAAATTGGAGATTTTTGGTTCCAACCACCGTGCCTTTGTGAGATGCTGTGTGGGTGAATGGATGATCTCTGCATGTGTATTTCCCACCGTAAAGCTTGGAGGAGGAGATGTTAATGATGTGGGGGTGCTTTACTGGTGATACTGTCTGTGATTTATTTAGAATTCAAGGCACACTTAACCAGCATGGCTACCACAGCATTCTGCAGTGATACGCCATCCCATCTGGTTTGGATCTATGATCTGTTTTTCAACAGGACAATGACCCAACACACCTCCAGGCTGTGAAAGGATTATTTTACCAAGAAGGAGAGTGATGGAGTGCTGCATCAAATGACCTGGCCTCCACAATCACCCGACCTCAAACAAATTGAGATGGTTTGGGATGAGTCGGACTGCAGAGTGAAGGAAAAGCAGTCAACAAGTGCTCAGCATATGTGGGAACTCCTTCAAGATGGTTGGAAAATTATTCTAGGTGAAGCTGGTTGAGATTGCCAGGAGTGTGCAAAGCTGTCATCAAGGCAAAGGGTGGCTACTTGGAAGAATCTCCAATATATAAAAATATTTTGATTTGTTCAACACTTTTTTTTTGGTTACTACATGATTCCATGTGTGTTATTTCATAGTTTCAATGTATTCATTATTATTCTACAATGTAGAAATTAGTTTTAAAAAATTAAGAAAACACTGGAATGAGGAGGTGTTCTAAAACTTTTGACCGGTAGTGTAGACAGGTGTGTGCCTTTCCCAATCATGTCCAATCAAGTTCTAGAAACATCTCAAGGGTGATCAATGGAAACAGGATGCACCTCAACTCAATTTCGATTATTATAGCGAAGAGTCTGTGAATACTTACATAAATAAGGTATGTTTTTTATTTTTAATACATTTTCAAAAACCTATTTTCACTTTGTCATTATGGTGTGTAGATTGTAGAGGATTTATTTATTTATTATTCCATGTGGAAAAAGTCAAGGGGTCTGAATACTTTCTGAAGGCACTGTACATAACATTCTATTGTTGCAAGAATTTTGTATAATTTAAATTGAAAAACTTGTAAGTTTTGAATCTGGTGTTATTTTGTGTATCAGTTCATAAACCATGTGCCATGGAATCGGTACATCGAAAATCTCTTCGTCATTATTTTGCGATCTGTAAGGCACAGCTGTCAATTTATGGGTCCTTAAATTAAACTGGTATAATTTTTTTATTTATCACAATTTTCTTTAACCTATTTTCGTCTTTAATGCAGGGTCGACATACAAGTTCCTTACTTTCTCCCCATTCCATTTGCCTCTTCCATTTTTGCGGAATGCAAGATTTTAGTTCTGGGCGTCCGAGATTAACATGACCCAAAAGTCACTGTGACTGAGATGAAGTACTGTGAACGTGATGGACTTCCTGGGCAAAATACTCTGCACAGCATTTCGTGGCTCCCAACCCACCTGTGCTTGTCCAGATACTGGCGCAGATGACCTATGGTCTCTGAGAAACGCATCTTCATGATGTAGGTGTGCTCGCCATCCTCTGACTTCACCCTCAGTGTGGTGACATCACGGACCGAGTTATGGGGATCAGTCTCATGCAACTCCAACCTGAGTTAGAGTAGAGAGAACAGGTTCATAATCCACATTAGCAAATGTGTGTCCCTCTTCCAGGGTCTCCTCTGTCACAAGGTCCCGCAAGGCCCCCTAGTGGTGGAAGTGAAGGTATTGTGAATACTTCTAGACACCTGCATACCTCTCTTTCATAGCCTGTAGCTCTGGTGTGTCTATGAGGGTCACAGCATGGCTGTTTGAAGCATCAGAAGAGCCCTGAAAACAAGACACAGGCATTTACTAGCATATAGTATACGCGTGTCCATCATCTACAGGTATATGCTGAATCATGCAACAGATCTCAGTCTCACCTGTAGACTGGCTTTCACGGAGTCCCTGATGTCAATCACTCTACCAGCCTTCACCACCACCTTGGGCAGCCTGTTCAGGAATTGGTCCATTGTCAGTTTTCTGCCTGTGGGTAAGTCAATGTTCAAGTCAGAGCAAAAGAGGCTTGGGGTGAATCTCAAGTGATATACATATAGTTAAAGCAACTTCAAATATTAAATTCAACTATTTCATTGATTCCTTGTGTCCTCTCCTCGCCTCCCCAAAGAAGATCCAAGGTTTCTCCCCATCTCATGCATGTTCAGGAGGAGGCGAGGAGAGAGGACTCGAGGAATCCCAAAAAATACAATTGAGATTCCACCCCTGCAGTTGGTTCAACTAGAGTGTAAAGTGTAGCATTTGTTTTTGGGAACAAATTGAAGCGATACAGAGGGGACCGACCGGGTATCTGGGAGACGGTACAGTAGGCGTGTTCTAAGCTGTCTGTTGATTTCTCTCCCTCTGTGCATCCAACCACAGCCTGCCCCTTCCCAGGGAACTCTGCCCACGGTCGCCTCTCTTGGAACTCCTCCTCTCGCCTGTCGTGAACCTGTGTACACCGAAAGAGGAGAGGACGTCCCACTACTCACCACAAAACAAACAGGAAATACATTGTCCATGTAGTCCGTTTTCCTACCCTAAGCACATTTTAAAAAATTCACGCATGCACACAAAGCACGCACGCACGCACGCACGCGCACACACACACACACACACACACACACACACACACACACACACACACACACACACACACACACACACACACACACACACACACACACACACACACACACACACACACACACACACACACACACACACACACACACACACACACACACACCTGAAAGGGCACCCCATCTGCAAACCTGTCCTGTAGCTCAGAAGGGAAGTATCCGTCCATCAGGTCTTGCATGCACTGCTGCAAAGTCATGAGCGGCAAGGTGTCAAGACACATTGGACTGAGATACGAACTGAGCTTTCTGTACTTATTCTGTCTGCTACAATCTGAGAGTCGAAACATTGAAATCAAAGAATCTTCTGTGAAAATGTATCAAAAATCATGCCTGGTTCAAATATCTAGTCTGTTTCATTACTTGATGTGTGTTATACTCTCTCGTAATAACCTTAACAGTAGCTGATTTGGTTCTGGGTGCTGAGGTTATGTACTGACTAGCCAGTTGGAGTATAGCGAGTATTCCCTATATAGTCTCTGTCTGTACCTGTGTGCTGGCTTCCTGGTAAGAGCGGAAGGGCCCATTGAACATGAAGATGCCATTGCTGTAGAGCCGTAGTGGAATGAGGTGCTGCTGGGCCAGCTGTGCCCCTCTGGACGTGACCCTGACGTAGGACTCTCCCTCCCCAGCCAGGATGTTCAACTGCTGGATGTTCTGGAGCACCAGGTCAAAGTTTATCTGGAAGTTCCTCCTGGCCACAGAGGTCTCTGCAAAGGACAGGCCACCATAATAAGTGAATGCATAATTAAGATTTTCTGTTTGAAAATCATCCAGGCATCACATGAGCACAGCTCGTGAAACTTTAACTGGTGCATTGAAACAATGGCAGCTCCTTTGTACTGTTGGAAATTACCATTTGAAGATGTGATTCGATTAGGTTTTTACTTGGCTGCCTGTTAAGGAGGGTGTACTGTTACAGCATGTTCAGATAGAAATTATCACGTAGAAAGAATATGACTGCCTGTCAGATAGAATAGGGAATCTTAGCAGCTCTATTAATTATATTTCTATCTGCAGCATAAGGCTCAACACTTAATAACTCCCTGGTTCCTTTACCTGGTTGCCACACCCCTCTCTCGGAGCTCTGGGTCTGCTCAGCTTCCTCTACTTCCTGTTGACTGGCTGTGTCACGCTCCTCTCGGCTCCCCACCCAGATCATACCGTAGTCGTTCAGAAACCGCTGAGTGGGGAAAAACCCACTGTGAGTTTAAAGAAAAGTTTGCCGTGACATCAGTTAAAGAGGTGAACTAAACAATTTAGAACAGACTTAGAGATGACTGTGGTCCATCTATGTCTGTGCAATGTACCAAACTGTTCGCTGAGGACCAAAAAAAACATTGCTCTGTTGTATTACCATGGCGATGATGATCTTACCTCCATCTCCGATACCTGGCCCTGAAGCCTGTGGCATGTTTTTATGAGATCATCCTCTCTGCTCCTATCACTGTTTTTCTCTAAAAATCACAGAAACAGAATGGTTTTGGTTAACCAAACATAACTTGTTCCATACTCTTAATATCTTTTATTTTCACATAACAGAGATGAGGGCGGTGACGGAAGTAGAGAACACTGTATAGGCCTACATGGGGCTGTATTTCTATAAATACATGAATACTAGGCCTACATGGGGCTGTATTTCTAAAAATACATGACTACTAGGCCTACATGGGGCTGTATTTCTATAAATACATGAATACTAGGCCTACATGGGGCTGTATTTCTATAAATGCATGAATACTAGGCCTACATGGGGCTGTATTTCTATAAATACATTAATACTTGGCCTACATGGGGCTGTATTTCTATAAATACATGAATACTAGGCCTACATGGGGCTGTATTTCTAAAAATACATGACTACTAGGCCTACATGGGGCTGTATTCCTATAAATACATGAATACTAGGCCTACATGGGGCTGTATTTCTATAAATGCATGAATACTAGGCCTACATGGGGCTGTATTTCTATAAATACATTAATACTTGGCCTACATGGGGCTGTATTTCTATAAATACATGAATACTAGGCCTACATGGGGCTGTATTTCTATAAATACATGAATACTAGGCCTACATGGGGCTGTATTCCTATAAATACATGAATACTAGGCCTACATGGGGCTGTATTCCTATAAATACATGAATACTTGGCCTACATGGGGCTGTATTCCTATAAATACATGAATACTAGGCCTACATGGGGCTGTATTCCTATTAATACATGAATACTAGGCCTACATGGGGCTGTATTCCTATAAATACATGAATACTAGGCCTACATGGGGCTGTATTTCAATTAATACATGAATACTAGGCCTACATGGGGCTGTATTCCTATAAATACATGAATACTAGGCCTACATGGGGCTGTATTCCTATAAATACATGAATAATTGGCCTACATGGGGCTGTATTCCTATAAATACATGAATACTAGGCCTACATGGGGCTGTATTCCTATAAATACATGAATACTTGGCCTACATGGGGCTGTATTCCTATAAATACATGACTACTAGGCCTACATGGGGCTGTATTCCTATAAATACATGCATACTAGGCCTACATGGGGCTGTATTCCTATAAATACATGAATACTAGGCCTACATGGGGCTGTATTCCTATTAATATATGAATACTAGGCCTACATGGGGCTGTATTCCTATAAAACATGAATACTAGGCCTACATGGGGCTGTATTCCTATTAATACATGAATACTAGGCCTACATAGGGCTGTATTCCTATTAATACATGAATACTAGGCCTACATGGGGCTGTATTCCTATAAATACATGAATACTAGGCCTACATGGGGCTGTATTTCAATTAATACATGAATGCTAGGCCTACATGGGGCTGTATTTCAATTAATACATGAATGCTAGGCCTACATGAGGCTGTATTCCTATAAATACATGAATACTAGGCCTACATGGGGCTGTATTCCTATTAATATATGAATACTAGGCCTACATGGGGCTGTATTCCTATAAATACATGAATACTAGGCCTACATGAGGCTGTATTCCTATAAATACATTAATACTAGGCCTACATGGGGCTGTATTCCTATTAATATATGAATACTAGGCCTACATGGGGCTGTATTCCTATAAATACATGACTACTAGGCCTACATGGGGCTGTATTCCTATAAATACATGCATACTAGGCCTACATGGGGCTGTATTCCTATAAATACATGAATACTAGGCCTACATGGGGCTGTATTCCTATTAATATATGAATACTAGGCCTACATGGGGCTGTATTCCTATAAAACATGAATACTAGGCCTACATGGGGCTGTATTCCTATTAATACATGAATACTAGGCCTACATAGGGCTGTATTCCTATTAATACATGAATACTAGGCCTACATGGGGCTGTATTCCTATAAATACATGAATACTAGGCCTACATGGGGCTGTATTTCAATTAATACATGAATGCTAGGCCTACATGGGGCTGTATTTCAATTAATACATGAATGCTAGGCCTACATGAGGCTGTATTTCTATAAATACATTAATACTAGGCCTACATGGGGCTGTATTCCTATTAATATATGAATACTAGGCCTACATGGGGCTGTATTCCTATAAATACATGAATACTAGGCCTACGTGGGGCTGTATTCCTATAAATACATGAATACTAGGCCTACATGTGTTGTGACTGGAACTCTGTGGTTCCAGAACTGTATGATATATATGATAGGCTGAAATAACTACCTGTTGACTTCTGAAGAAGCTTAATTTTCTCCTCCAGAGCTGTAATTATTTTCTCCTTCAAATAGAAAATAACAAAATAAGCATTGATATGTTGTCAAGTCAAGAGCTTGGTCTGTACATATATCAATATTTGTGCATGTACTTCATGCATAGAATACTAGCCGGATGTGTATAGACTACTGCTGTTTTTAGTATCCGTTTTCAGAGTTGGGGAAGCTACTCTGAAAATATAGTTTACCAAGCTACCAATTACTTCAAACTGGAAGAAGTTGAGCAACAGTAAAGCTACCCTTAAGATAAATATAGTTTGTTTAACTGAAGCTACTTTGAAAAAGTAGTTCACTACATCAAAACTGCCTTGTAAAAAAGTATTATATCTAAGTCTGAAAAGTCATATAAATGTACTGGGTTGAAAAATATATACAGTGCATTCGGAAAGTATTCAGACCCCATGACTTTTTCCACATTTTGTTACGTTACAGCCTTATTATAAAATTTATTAAATTGCTTTTTCCCCCCTCAATCTACACACAATACCCAATAAAGACAAAGCAAACTTGTAGCAAATGTATTAAAAACATGTAACTGAAATATCACATTTACATAAGTATTCAGACCCTTTACTCAGTACTTTGTTGAAGCACATTTGGCAGCGATTGCAGCCTTGAGTCTTCTTGCGTATGACGCTACAAACTTGGCATACCTGTTTTTGGAGAGTTTCTCCCATTCTTCTCTGTAGATCCTCTCAAGCTCTGTCAGGTTGGATGGGGAAGGTTGCTGCACAGCTATTTTCAGGTTTCTCCAGAGATGTTCGATTGGGTTCAAGTTTGGGCTCTGGCTGGGCCACTCAAGGACATTCAGAGACTTGTCCCGAAGCCACTCCTGCGATGTCTTGGCTGTGTGCTTAGGGTTTTTGTCCTGTTAGAAGGTGAACCATTGACCCAGTCTGATGTCCTGAGCCCTCACAGTCCTGAGTGCCCACAGCATGATGCTGCCACCATCATGCTTCACCGTAGGAATGGTGCCAGGTTTCCTCCATACGTGACGCTTGGAATTCAGGCCAAAGAGTTCCATCTTGGATTCATCAGACCAGAGAACCTTGTTTCTCATGGTCTGAGAGTCCTTTAGGTGCCTTTTGGCAAACTTCAAACGGCTGTCATGTGCCTTTGACTGAGGAGTGGCTTCCGTCTGGCCACTCTACTATAAAGGCCTGATTGGTGGAGTGTTGCAGAGATAGTTGTCCTTCTGGAAGGTTCTTCCATCTCCATGGAGGAAATCTGGAGCTCTGTCAGAGTTCTCATCGGGTTCTTGGTCACCTCCCTGACCAACGCCCTTCTCCCCAGATTGCTCAGTTTGGCCAGGCCAGAGGTGGACTCCACTCAAGTTGTAGAAACATTTCAAGGATGATCAATGGAAACAGGATGCACCTGACCTCAACTCATAGCAAAGGGTTTGAATACTTATGCAAACATTTTTTTTTTAACGTTTTTGCTTTGTCATTATGTAGAGTGATGAGAAAAAACAACAACAATTTAATCAATTTTAGAATAAGGCTGTAAAGTAACAAAATGTGGAAAAAGTCAAGGGCTCTGAATACTTTCTGAATGCACTAGAATTGCAGTAGTTAGCTACACTGTTACATGGGTGGCTTCCATTGTTAGAGTGGCGGCAGGTAGCCTAGTCGTTAGAGCGTTGGGCCAGTAACAACTTTGGAAAATATGATGCTGTTTGAGTAGGTCTCTTATTACCTCATCATACAAACTATAATAGGTATCTTGCCAATCAAAATATGAGAAGCCTCTTATAGCACACACGTATAGTATAAGTATAACTATAGTATAAGTCTATTGTCATGCAAACTACAAGGAACAAAGGTCCAACACAGAATACTGATGCAACATTCACACATTTGGCAGATTTCTTGTTTTTGTTTTTGTTTAGAAAACCTTTATTGCCACCATTTAGCTACTGTTCAGACATACTGATACTTGTGTATGTATGTATGATACTTGTGTGACAGGCATCCTGTACGTGCAACTTCATCAGCATTCGGTGGTTGAGCTTTCCTTTAAAATGCATGCTTCTGATTGGTTGTTGCGGAGGATCACAGAGGTTGATGTGGTTGAGGTCGATTTCAGATCTAACCAAAACGCTGTCTCGCTGGAGGTGTTCACAGAAGCGTTGTTACCGTTTTTTTTTTTTTTTCATTGGTTGCACTGGAAGTCGCTCTGGATAAGTGTGTGCTAAATACCTCAAATGTAATGTACAATGTAATTTCTTTGTCTGAACGTGTGTGGTACTTGGCTCACCTTGTGGTCAATGTCCAGGGCTTGGGTCTTCACCTTGGTCTCCAGCAGGGTCAGCCTCTGCATCATAGAGGACATCAGCTCAAAATCACTAGGGGGTGCACCTGTAGGGTTCAGTCAGAGTTCACTAGATCAGGAAGCGTAATACCTGTATAATAAAGGCTACTGCATGACACTCGGCAGACGTTTTTCCCCCCAAAGTGTCTTAAGGTACAATGACGCATACATTTCTTACTGATTCTGAGAACACTCTGTTTCAATGTTACTGTACATTATCAGAAACCCAAACGGGCTTTTTGGAAACCCACATTTGTGACCACAGTGCTGTATTAGGAAAATCAGACACATTATGTTGTGGTCAATGCACACCACATACTGATCTAACAACCATGCATGAGATTTCCAGTGTTGTCGAAATGTGACGTGACGTTGGTAGTGAATATTTCAGCACAGGGCGAGTTGTAAGGACATCAAACAAACATACAACGACTGTTGCTTTTCCTTTGTTTGTCTTTTGATTTGGAAGGACAGGCACTATCAGTGGCTTGAGCCTGAGGCGCAGGGTGATTCAAAGCAGATACATCATTCAGCAGAGTAGCTTCGTATTCTAAAGGAAAGAAAAGACAAGAACACAACCAGAATGACCCCAGGTTTTTTAAAGAGCTGTATTCAGAGGCAGTATATGTTTCAAATCATTGGATATCTCATAGTTAGACTAAGGCATGGTTCCCCAACTGACGGCCCGCGTGGGTGATTTTATTTGACCATTCAAGTTTTATGAGCAAAAAAGAATACTAAACTGATATTTATTTTGAAATGTTTTGTTGTTAGTCGTAAAAGACTGTAAAAACACCAGCAAATCAGCTCCAAGTTATTTTGATTTTGGAAATCTGTTCCAAAGTATTCCCATGCACAATAGAGAGATACAGTATGTGATCGTATACCAACCTAAGCGAGGTTTGAAATTATGATGATTTAGTAAAATATTATATCTTCTTGTGGTCAATTTGCAGTCTACAAATGATTTGTAATTATGTTCTGCCTCCTGGCCAACTGCTCAAGAAAAATATCGTCTTTGAAAGACCTTAATCCCATACCTGAAAATGGATTCTCCTTGAAAGGCACTCTTCTCCTATTTGAGAAAAATGAGCAATCATCAGTAATGTAAATGAACATGGAAATCCATCTAATTTCAATACTTATTGTCTAGGAAAAGATCCACTTTGGTTTCTCTTGAACATACCCTTGCTGGTTCATGGGCCCGGGAAGAGGCACTCGTCGGTTTTTCCTCAACATTGAAAGTGGTGAGCTCATCTCCTTACGTTCATAAAACACTTGGGGTCGATAGGATGCACAAATGGCTAGCAGACTAGTGTAGAGTTAATTTTGTGATTCAACAAACCCTAACCCTAACAAAAAAACTATATTTATGAGCACCTTGTACTGAACAAGACTGGTTACTCGCATCAATGCCTCTGTCTCGTCGTTTAATATTCAAACACCTGGTTGACATTGACATGGTTGACATGCAAGCACATAGCAGCTAAAAACGCAAAATAAATGTCCTGAAAGTGTACACTTGGTTCAGTTAATAGGCTTAATAAACGAAATAAACTTTTATTTGTCATGCTAGGAATGTATGAATTACTTACAAGTGAATGACTCTAGATTCTGTAGGTTGGAATATTGTGCTTGCTCTTCTTTTACATCTAGAGGATTGTTTGGAGTTCGTTGCCATTGGTAACGTGGATCGTGACATTTCATTGGCTCGTTGCTGGTTCCAGAATTAAATACACCCTCCTTCACACCGTGAAGAACCAGCCAAAGTGATACATTGTTATTCAAAGTATGACATTGTGATCATCCATCGACAAAACATTGATATAAATGGAATGATGTACCCAAACACTTGTCTACTTTTGTTTCAAAAGTGGTCACACACCTAGCCCTACATCAGAACACATACCATGCATGCTATACAAACATAACAATACAATGCATTAAATAGGCTATTGGCATATATGGAGAGAAAAAATGAAGAATACAAATATACCCACTACATTTACATTTACATTTAAGTCATTTAGCAGACGCTCTTATCCAGAGCGACTTACTAGTGCCAAATATCAAAACAATTACTTGTAGGCCTTATTAAAGTTCATTTACACTGCTCATGACTGTAAAACAGATCTCTGTACTTGTGCCCATGCAGTCATGGTGCACACACCCCTTTCAGACCCTTCCTCTTCTAGTTGAAATAAACACAGATACACTTTTGCTGTTCAAAGACTCAACCTTCTTCAACATTAACGAAGCTCTGGTCTGTGCTGTCTTCATCCTGCTGGTGCTGTCTGTGTTCACAGAGGCCAAGGTGAGGCATCCTTCAACCACAGAGGCCAAGGTGAGGCATCCTTCAACCACAGAGGCCACGGTGAGGGATCCTTCAACCACAGAGGACAAGGTGAGGCATCCTTCAACCACAGAGGCCACGGTGAGGCATCCTTCAACCACAGAGGCCAAGGTGAGGCATCCTTCAACCACAGAGGTCAAGGTGAGGCATCCTTCAACCACAGAGATCAAGGTAAGAACCAAAATATCACTATTAGTAAAGTATTAAGTAGAGATTAGCCATATGGATTGTAGAGTTCAGCAATGTAGAGGTCAGAAGTTGTATACATATCATCAATAGCACTTACCTGTGATGATTCGTTTCCAGGTATTGTGTTAACGTTTAAGCAACAGCCTAAATATTTGTGAAACAAATTGATTGAGCTAATGTGTCTATAGGCCTACCTGCATTAAGGGTTGTTCTTGAAATGCAGTGTCATTTGAGCGTTGCCTTTTGGAAAAAAATTACTTCATTTATTTATTTATTTTTTATTTAAAAAATGTATTGGGTACATCTTCCCATTCTAATTGAACTAATATGGTAGCTTAATGCCTTTTAATAATGTTTTACTATTATGATAACATCGTTTCACCAGCAGGAGTAGTTACACCAATGATGGTAACTCCAATGACAACATTTTGGTAATTGAGGATTTTCTTAAATGGAGGAAACAGGTGCTCGAATCTAAGGCCATGAACCCTTTTAAAAACAATTTACTAAACTGTTTTTGTGTCATAATTTTGTAATTTCCCTACCTTTAAAAAGTGTAACACAAATTACACTCTTTAGACACACCAAATGATCAATGGAATCCTCAAATGTATGAGACACTAAAAGGGTGTGATTAACTTATAATGGTTTTTAATATAGACCTTCCCAGTGCAATGGTTTGCAACTGGAGGGAATGGAAGGTCCTTGTATATCTTTGTAATGAGTGATTTTCAAGGTTGTTACACCAATAGGATAAAACTTAGGGACACATATTATATTTGTAAAAATAATAGTTATTTTAATAGCCTGTTGAGCTATACAATATGTGTAATACTTTTGTTGACTTTATAGAATTCAAAAATAATACATAGATTGATAGCTTTAAATCCCCCCAAAACATGTCACTACAGTTGTACTGGGTCACTACTGATACAAGCCAATTTGCTTGGCCTAAGTACTTTAAACAATGCCTAAACATAACGTTTTGCAGTATAAAGCACTTGCAGTATGTTTTATGACTGATAAACAGTTAATGTATGATGGGTAACTATTTGTAATTGTGAAGTGTTTTTCGTGGATGTAAATGCCACCGCAATTCAAGAACAACCCATAAAGGGTTCTTCGGCTGTCCAAGAGAACCCTTTTTGGTTCTAGGTAGAATCACCAAAGGGTTCTTCAAAGGTTATACGATGGTTAGTTGGGTAAGTTGGGTTCTACATCTGATCTTCATAGAGCCAAAAAAGGGTTATCATACAGGGACAGCAGAGGAAGCTTTTGTGGTTCTAGGTAGCCCCTTTTGTCATGTATTGTCATATATTGTCATGTCCTGTCCCTGTGCTTTCTCTTCTATTCGTTTCCCCCTGCTGGTCTTATTAGGTTTCTTTCCCTCTCTCTTTTCCCTGGGCAGAATACGCTCACAACTCGCTTCCTTCGTCTGCGACCGGGCTATCTCCTTTTCAGAGTAGCCTTGGGTACCAGCCCCCTCTGTTCTCGTCCCAGCTCGCCGAGTCCAGCGTTCCCTCCGCTCAGGCTTTTGTCCAACGTTGTGAGCGCACCTGGAGGAGGGTCAGGTCTGCACTTTGCCGTTATAGGGCGCAGACTGTGAGAGCCGCCAATAAGCATAGGACTAAGAGTCCTAGGTATTGTCGCGGTCAGAGAGTATGACTTTCCACTCGTAACCTTCCCCTTACGACAGCTTCTCGCAAGTTGACCCCGCGGTTCATTGGTCCATTCCGTATTTCTCAGGTCGTTAATCCTGTCGCAGTGCGACTTCTTCTTCCGCGACATCTTCGTCGTGTCCACCCAGTCTTCCATGTCTCCTGTGTCAAGCCTTTTCTTCGCGCCCCCGTTCGTCTCCCCCCCCCCGTCCTTGTCGAGGGCGCACCTATCTACAGGGTCCGGAAGATTATGGACATGCATTCTCGGGGACGTGGTCACCAGTACTTAGTGGATTGGGAGGGGTACGGTCCTGAGGAGAGGAGTTGGGTTCCATCTCGGGACGTGCTGGACCGTTCGTTGATCGATGATTTCCTCCGTTGCCGCCAGGGTTCCTCCTCGAGTGCGCCAGGAGGCACTCGGTGAGTGGGGGGGTACTGTCATGTATTGTCATATATTGTCATGTCCTGTCCCTGTGCTTTCTCTTCTATTCGTTTCCCCCTGCTGGTCTTATTAGGTTTCTTTCCCTCTCTCTTTCCCTCTCTCTCTCTATCGTTCTGTTCCTGCTCCCAGCTGTTCCTCATTCTCCTAACGACCTCGTTTACTCTTTCACACCTGTCCCCTATTTTGCCCTCTGATTAAGTCTCTATTTCTCTCTTCGTTTCTGCTTCTGTCCTTGTCGGATCCTTGTTTGCTGTGCTGTGTTCTTGTTCCATCCTGTCGTGTTTTTGCCTTCATCAGATGCTGCGTGTGAGCAGGTGTCTCTGTCAGCTACGGCCTGCGCCTACCCGAAGCGACCTGCAGTCTGTGGCCGCTTCTCCTGTTATTCCCCTCTACAGACTAGAGGATTTCTGTTATTCCCCGTTTGGACATTTCCTGTTAAGGATTCAGGATTTGTTATTTTCTGTTTGGACTTGAATAAACTCTGTTTCTGTTAAGTCGCTTTTGGGTCCTCACTCACCTGCATAACACCTTTTCTAAGAGTGTAGAAATGCAGTTCCTTCTCTTGCTCTCTCTCTCCCCTCTATCTTCTCTGTAGGCAATCGGGGGCAAGCACCCTCACTCTTCGGTTTTTGCTGTAGTTGGGGCTGATGGTTGCACCTGCCTTACTTCAAACTCTGTTGTAACACTTGGTATGCTCTCATTGCACAGGACTCTGCAGAACTTCTACAACAACAGTGGCAACAACATAAGAATAACTTCTATAACTTCTATGATTGGCCCAGCGTTGTCCGGATTAGGGGAGGGTTTGGCTGGGGGGGCTTTACTTGGCTCATCGCGCTCTAGCGACTCCTTGTACCGGTCCGGTCGCTTGCAGTCGTCAGTTGAACAGTGTTTCCTCCTACACATTCTTCATTCTTTCCTCCGACACATTCTTAAGCAGCCGGGTGTTAAGGAGCTCGGTTTGGTGGGTCATGTTTCGGAGGACGCATGACTTGACCTTCGCCTCTCCCGAACCCGTTGGGGAGTTGCAGCGATGAGACAAGATCGTAATTGGATATGATGTAAAGTAAGTCAAATATAACAAATCACATAATAAGTTATATGGACTGACTCTGTGTGAAATAATAGGGGTTGACATGATTTTTGAATGACTAACCCTTCCTCTGTCCCCCATACATACAAACATCTATAAGGTCCCTCAGTCAAGTATTGAATTTCAAGCACATATTCAGCTAAAAGGCCCAGAGGGCTTTTCGAAAGCCTCATAAAGAAGAGCAGTGATTGGTAGATGGGTAACAATAACAAATCAGACATGAAATATATCTTTAAGCATGGTCCAGTTAATAATTATGCTGTGGATGATGTATTAAACTACTTAGGCACATCAAAGATGCAGTCTTCCTCTTGAACTGAGCTGCAGGACAGGAAATAAAATGCTCAGGGACGTCACTATGAGGCCGTTGGTGATTTTAAAACAGCTACAGAGTTCAATGGCTGTGATTGTAAAAAAAAACGAGGATGGATCAACAGCGTTGTAGCAACCTAATTTACAGAGTGAAAAGAATAATACAAATATACAGAACAAAAATATTCCAAAACATGCATATGTACGCAGCAAGGCACTAAAGTAATACTGGGGAAAAAATACACTGCAAAGGAATAAACATTTTGGCCTAAATGCAAAGCCTTATGTTTGAGGCAAATCCAACACAACACATTACTCCGTAACTCCCTCCTTATTTTCAAGCATGGTGGTGGCTGCATCATGGGATGTGTATGCTTGACATCGACAAAGACTGCAGAGTTTTTCAGGATGAAAATAAATGTGATGGAGCTAAACACAGGCAAACTCCTAGAGAAAAACCTGCTTCAGTCTGCTTTACACCAGACTGGGAAAGGAATTCACCTTTCAACAGGACATTAACCAACAACACAAAGCCAAATCTACACTGGAGTTGCTTACCAAGAAGACCGTGAATGTTCCTGAGTGGCCATGTTACAGTTTTGACTTAAATCTGCTTGGCAAGACTTGAAAATTGCTGTATAGCTATAATCTCCGACACCTTGACAAAGCTTGAAGAATTTTGAAAAGAATAATGGGCAAATGCGGCACAAAAAGGTATACAAAGCTCTTATGAGACTTACCCAGGAAGACTCACAGCTGTAATCACTGCCAAAGGTGTTTCTCAAATGTATTGACTAAGGGGGTATATACTTATCTAACCAAGGTATAGTAGTGTTTTATTTTTCTTCCACTTTGACATTATAGAGTATTTCATGTAGATAGTTGCCAAAGAGGAGAATTAGTATAAATCTTTTTGAATCCTACTTCGTAACACAATAAAATCTGGTCCTTCTGTAGCTCAGTTGGTAGAGCATGGCGCTTGTAACGCCAGGGTAGTGGGTTCGATCCCCGGGACCACCCATACGTAAAATGTATGCACACATGACTGTAAGTTGCTTTGGATTAAAGCGTCTGCTAAATGGCATATATTATTATTATATGAAGAAATCCAAGAGGGGGGGGGACTTTTATAGGCACTGTACACAGACTAGACATATACATAATGTTTACTATGGATGTTATTACAACTAATTATAACAAATGGTGCATATTGGCGTAATGGTTGAGCACCTATTTGTTATTGAATTAAATTGCTATTTAAATGTTTTAGCTCACAAACGGAATTATTGAAGACCAAGTCCTATTCTCATACACTGAATATAAATAATTATTCAGTTATAACACCAAATTAAATCTTATCAAATCAGTCACTATAGGGGAAAAGTGAACGATGGTCGAAATGAGGGAGCACATGTAATAAAAATGAAACGCTGCCTTGGTATTTGGATTTTTGTGAATTAAGTTCCTCTCCATTCCACCTGGTGTCACTGTAATCCAGAGCAATGTCAGTAACCGTCCGGGAGACCAGAGAAGAAGTTAATAAAGCGCCTGTGCTTGTTTGAGATCTACTACATTGCAGTCAGACTGCGCAGGATCACTGATCTACATAGATCACCTCCCGGGAAAAACAACTGCTCATAATGTGGTGAAGATTAGCGAATTTGCGCAGATCCTTGCTCAAATGTATCCCCTCAAACACGCTCACACGGGCTATCCACCATTGTTGTCATCAGCGATGAGACACGTCTATGGAAACGATTGACTGGACAGAGAAAGGACAACAAACTAGTGAAACACGGTAGAAACACTTCAACGTGAATGTTGCATGACCCACAAGCCTAGTGAAACATTGTAGACATACTCATCTGGAACAGTTGTTGGTGCTTGTAGAATAAGGGTTTCAGATGGGGGAAGTGAGAAAGCTCCAGAAGAAACTGAGACAGATTGAGAATCTGGAGATCAACATTTCTCAATCTCTCACTCCAGAAGAAAGAGTTAAGGTACAGAACACGACTTTCACTTCTCGTCTTCAGCCATGGTTTTAATATCAGTCGTGTCATGAGCGCACCGGTGCTTATTCCACAATCCTGAATAGATTTCCCTTGGTACTAATACTCCCGGATATGACTGTACTCGCTCCCAAGAGAGATCTTGATGTAGCACCTTAATCCCCCAATACAATCTTGCAGGTTACATTTGATATTATTACAGTCTCGGTCGTGAGTTCAATTGAGGCCAACCTAGCGGGAGCACACCCAAGACTGAACAGCTGATCATTAAATCATTTCACCCATGTGAGATATAGAATAGGCTCGCTAGATCACAATCTTTAGAAATCTAGTGGTAAACCACTTGCGTTCTCATTGGGTTTTGGCCGAGTTTTAGATCGACCTCATCTACACTGGCACTAATTGAATACGTCAAATGTAAGCATAACAATGATACCCTTCTCTTGTGTCGAGATGTATCATGCCTTTCTAAACTTGATCTGGTGTCATTGGGGGTTTTGGCAATCTGAATCAACTTGTAAACTGTAGGGGGGGGTTGCGTTTATAATCCTTGGATTGCTGATGCTGTGAGAGGATTTGAACCCACCGGTCGGCCATATTGGCACTCCCTAAGCAGGAGACCTCCATAGGAATGAATGGAATTCTACAGTATTTCAATTAATTGTTTCTAGGACAAAATTACATGTATTTAAAAAATATATATTGTAGTGGGGACAGTAACATTACTGCTCGCCAAAAAAATAATACTTTGTAGATCTTTATTTTTTTTTAAATGATGTTTACCTCACATAATATAATTTGAAAGTATACATTAAGGTGCCTGTAATATAATAATTGTGTCAAAAATGAACATTAATAAATACATTTCTGTAGCTTCTGAAATATTATTTTACATTTCAGGAGGAGTGCCAAGATTGCTGGGCGGTGGCTTCAGTACAGTGCCCCCTGCCAGTCATTCAGGGTTTATACGAATCATTGAGGGGGAACACATATCAATAGTTTACAGTGGTTGTTTTGTCTCCTTTCCTTCATCTGCTCTGATCTGGAAACATAGGATCGGTGACAGTACTATAATGGACGGATGTCTACTCACCTGTCTTTTATCAGTCCATCTCTTCTCAGATCAGTACAGATGAAGGAGGAGCGACGTTGGACTATTGAGACATACCCAGGGAGATTTCTACGGTCATGCATGTTATTATTAACCTAAATTATGGGCTCAAACAAATCTAAGCCCCCCCCCCCCCCTCTCCATCTTCAGATCTCCAGGAAGGCGGAGCTCCGCACCAGATTGGCTGAACTTCTGCTGCAGCTTTCTGGCCCCCAGCAAACTCCGGGGATTGTGGGAGGAGGAAACCATGAGAAGATGAAAAGACAAGTGTAAGGAAAGAGAGAGAGAGAGAGGGAGGGGGAGCTAGAGGGAGATAGGGGAGATTAACATCCCTGTTCACAAGCTGTAACATTCACTTTGATGCTTTGATCTGGCTTGAGTCTAGCCGACATAGGTCAAAGTCAGTCCGTCATTCTTTCAAGGCATCCTAATGTATTGGAGTAGTAGAGGGGATAGAACGTCGTGTAGCCATCACTTAGGGATTCCTTCCACAGAGTTACGACTGGGCACACTCTCCCAGGGCTTTGGAATATCAAGGGAATACCAGGGGAAATGTCATTATCACTAAGTAGTATAAAGACACGATAATGAAAATGATAGTGATAATCTGTTAATCAAAGACACAGCGACAACATCAATCTGTTTTTCCACGTCATGGCGACAACTGTATATTTATGCACTTTGAGATTATACTTGTACTGAAGTGCTATAGAAATCTAATAAAGGATTATCATTATTTGTAAACTTGCTTGTGTGTCTATGGCTTAGCCTATGCACTGTTCTGTATGTCTGTGCACATAATGTTTTCCTGAATGTGACTGCACTGTCAATTCACTCTTGGTGTTTGGTGTGTTTTTTGTGTGTTTTTTTTTTTGCTCGGGCACAGTGAAGCCACCTCTGAGGCTCTTCCATCACACAGCCCCTCTGCTACCAAGATCCCCAAGGGAGAAGCAGAGCCGACAGGCCGACAGAAAGACAGGCAGTCAGAAGGAGACGGTAACAAGGGGAGAGACAGGAAGAAAGGAGGAGACAGGAGGACGGAGAGAGACAGGAGCAGGGGAAGAGCAGTCAGAGCCCTGTCTAGCTGTGACCGACACAAGCCCCAAGGAAAACCAGGAAGGTGGGGTTATCTTTAAACTAGGGTTTGTTAGATTATGTAGACACATTCTCATACTCATTGGTATCTCACGAATGTACTGTGATTGAAGGAAAGAGCATATGGAAACGGCTCGGTAGGCTCCCAGAAATTATATCACAAATAGTTAACGTTTCGATCTGTCCTTCCCACATGGGTTGTGTTCATTAGGGTCCACTGTTGGCACACTAGCAAAACCGAACGACAAACCAAAACTACCATTTCATGAGTTCATATCGTACCTACCTGTTTCAGACGGTTTTCTTCAGCTTCGTGCCTACTGAACACAAGCCTGATCTGTTTGTACTGTTTGTTTCCTAGAAACAGAATTAGTTCCATGCTCTAGAGCTGACAAATACGTGTACAGTAGTTATTGATCAACTAAGGTTAGAGAAGTGTTGAGTCAACCATGGCTATTATAGTCTCTCCCAATGTCCCTGATCAGGCCGGAGGCCCGGGCCTGTATTCACCAAGTGTCTCAGAATAGGGGCGCTGATCTAGTATTAGTTTAGCCTTTTAGGTCATACTGAATAAGATTGTATAGACAGATTCTAGATCTGCACCTACTCTGAGACGCTTTGTGGATACTTGCCCTGGTCCCTCCCTGTCTTGTTCTTTATGATCTTAAAGGCAAAACCGATCCTAGATCAGTTTTGACTTCATTCCCTCATAATGCCATCCCCTTTATGCGCGATGTAACGATGAATAAGGTCGAGCAACCTGTCGGTTCCAAGTGGAATAGCATCTTTGTTCTTTTTTTCCCGTTTGAAATGTCAGCGTTCTCCGTGCACTGTAATTTACAAATTGATAAGAGCTGTTGGTAAGATCCAGGTAAAGTAAGCCGCTTAAGGGGGTTGTAAATATTAATGTTTCAGATCTATTTGAACTGATGATCGCTGGAGACAAATGTGAAACCAGTCATATGGCAGCAAACTAAAGCATATCGACATGTCAAATTTCCCACAGTGACATTTATAAAATGAAGGCCTTATAACTTTGCTGGAATAACCTTTGGAGACCTAAGCTATAGGCTTCTGTAGCAATCCGCAAATGAGAGTATAGCACCAAACCTAGAGTTGATTTCTGGTTTTCTAGAGTGTTTGAATTATATCTACTTTTTTCCCCCTGTGTGTTTTACAATTTGTATCATGTTAAATATTAGCCACTATCGGTAGCCACTGTCAGTTATACCCACACATATTTTTAACGGTCACTTTAGTGTTTGTTTCCTTACATTTTGCATCATTCTATTACACAGTTAGTTTACCTTTCTTTCCTCTGTCACGTTTGTGTGGTTGCTCCTGAGGATCGCTAGTAATTGTGGATCATATTGGGCTAACGTATTACAAGTTGTGCAGTCATTTGGGACATGTATCCTATTGGAATCATTATGGACTGCAGACCATACATACAGTACATGCAGCAGTTTAAACTTGGAGACTGGCGCACGGTTCACAACGACTGGACTGTTCTCATCACAGTGCCAGCAGCATTACCACCCTGCATACCACTGTTGGCTTGCTTCTGAATCTGAGCAGGGTTGGTCCTGGTCAGTCCCTGGATGGGAGACCAGATGCTGCTGGAAATTGTGTTGGAGGGCCAATGGGAGGCACTCTTTCCTCTGGTGTAAAAAATATATCCCAATGCCACAAGGCAGTGATTGGGGACCGTCTTTCGGATGGGACGTTAAACGGGTGTCCTGACTCTCTTGAGGTCATTAAAGATCCCAAGGCACTTATCGTAAGAGTATGTAAGAGTGTCCTGGATAAATTCCCAATCTGTCCCTCAAACCATCACGGTCACCTAATCCTCCCCAGTTTACAATTGGCTCTTTCATACCTCTCCTCTCCCCTGTAACTATTCCCCAGGTCGTTGCTGTAAATGAGAACGTATTCTCAGTCAACTTACCTGGTAAAATAACAGAAAACATTTAGAAAATCAGGGTTATTAGGGTTGATTTATAGGACTACTTTTCAACCCTTATTGTACACTTTTCTCACCTTTCAATATTTCATGGATTGATTAATTGAATATGGCAACTTTCAGGAGGAATCAAACCACTGTATTCTTGATTCACCAATATATTTTCTTGCGTAAAGGCTCTCCAAACCTGTTTTTTTTCTTTTATTCATAAATGCTTTCCGAACCTAAAAAGCTCAGTTGGTAGAGCATGGCGCTTGTAACGCCAGGGTAGTGGGTTCGATTCCCGGGACCACCCATACGTAGAATGTATGCACACATGACTGTAAGTCGCTTTGGATAAAAGCGTCTGCTAAATGGCATATATTTATTTATTTTTATTTAAAAAGATCAAGAGTATTTTTAAATCGACCAATTGGTGCTGAGAAGGAGACAAATATTTGTTTAATTACATAGTTTTCTTTCGTTGATCCCTAATTTTCAGGAACAGTTCTCTCAATATATTCTTGTGAGTCTGTCAAACTAAATTCTAATTGAAGGTCCATCAAATTTAAAGGGATGGCTTTATATAAATGTACTGAAACCCCTATTGAATGAAAACTCCAGGGGACGTCTGTCGGCCATCAAGTGGAAGGGTTTTCAGCGGTTGATTTTAATGTATTCAGCGCATGCAATGGAACCACGCCTGCAAAGCCTGTTACGCACCTGTACAAAGCCCGTTACGCACCTGTACAAAGCCCGTTACGCACCTGTACAAAGCCCGTTACGCACCTGTACAAAGCCCGTTACGCACCTGTACAAAGCCCGTTACGCACCTGCACAAAGCCCGTTACGCACCTGCACAAAGCCCGTTACGCACCTGCACAAAGCCCGTTACGCACCTGCACAAAGCCCGCTACGCACCTGCACAAAGCCCGCTACGCACCTGCATAAAGCCCGTTACGCACCTGCACAAAGCCCGTTACGCACCTGCACAAAGCCCGTTACGCACCTGCACAAAGCCCGTTACGCACCTGCACAAAGCCCGTTACGCACCTGCACAAAGCCCGTTACGCACCTGCACAAAGCCCGTTACGCACCTGCACAAAGCCCGTTACGCACACACATCTGAATACCAACTACTGAGAAGTGCATAAGAAAGGCGTACAAGTCTGAATCTGTCCCTTTGTAAAGAAGTTCACGCAAGACTTGGGTTCATGGTGATTATGATGGGTCCCTTTTTTTCAGATGCCGAGTTTACATCTCTCAAAGCATCATGGGAGAAAGCCAAGTTTCGCTTGAGGTCGCTGGAGGGTCACAGTGACATCGTCACCTGTGTGGTTGCTGTTGACAACCTGGTGATCTCCGGCAGGTAAGTGAGTCATTCTCCGATTTAATAATAGATCGCATAACTGTGAATAATTCAATTAATTTCTTTCTTTCTCCCTCCTCCTCTCTCTGTAACTCTTAATATGCTAACTTTCTCCTCCTACACTGAGAGCCATTCTCGCCTGAACAGAGTTTTATTGATCTACTTCAAGCTTGTCTGCTCTCACTCTCTGTCTCTCGCTGTCTCTCTCTGTCTCTCACAGTCATTTCATCTCTCTCCGTTGTTCTCTCCATCTCTCTCTGTATTTCTCTCTCTCAGTCGAGACACAACAGTAAAGGTGTGGCACGTTCCTACGGCAACCGAGCAGCGGAATCTGGGAGGTCACACTGGTGGAGTCACCTGTCTATCTGCCCCTCCGCCTGAATACTGTAGGAGACTCGGTAGGGAATGGACGGACACACACACACACCTACAGTATGTCTTACTATACTAATCCTAACCCTAACTCCTAACCCTAACTCCTAACCCTAACCCCTAAGCCTAAAATAGCCTGTATACAAGTGAGGACCGGTTTACTATTCGTGTGAGGACTGCTGGTACTCACAAATATAGTAAAACATGTACACACACACACACACACACACACACACACACACACACACACACACACACACACACACACACACTTATATTTCAGGCAGTGTAATTATAGTTTTAGTTCATCAGGTCAAATCCACAGAGAGAACTAGCAGCAGTAGACACTCTGGGTTACTCTCATTCTGACTGAAGGAGGGATCGTGCCACTACTTGAACTTCTCTGCCCTTTCTGTCTCTCCACCCACGCTCCCCCTCTCCGTATCTCTATCTCACGCTCTCCAGGTTTTTTTCTCTGATTCCATGAGCTACTTTGGCATAAGTCAGGCTTACATTATCAAGACAAGAACTCGGGATCATATTAAATCAATAACAACATGGACGATAATTATATGCATACTGACTATGAACTGTACAATGACAACAAATAAAATGATTATAATTCCCTCCCCCATATATTCTCTCCATCTCTTTCTTCTGTCCAACGCCCCCTTGTCTCTTCCTCTCCCCCCCCCTCTCTCTCTCTACTGTCAATCTCTCTCTCTCTCTCTCTCTCTCTCTCTCTCTCTAGCCTGGGAACTGTCTCTGGGAGACAAGGAGAGGTTCATCCTGAGTGGTTCAGCGGACTGTTGTGTGAGGATCTGGGCTTTAAGCACTGGTTAGTTCACTTCGTACATACACAGTCTGAGCCCTACAGCTTTGTCTGGGTGAGTGCCCTGTGTGCGTCTGTGTGTGTGTGTGTGCCTACGTAATTCCCTGTGCGTGTTGTGGACAATGAAATCAGTGTTCCCCTCTCTCCATCCAGGCCAGTGTGTAAAGTCCATCTACACCTTTAACGCGGTGACTGCTCTCTGCTTTGTGCCTGAAGGCGATGGCTACATCATCACAGGATCAGGTTTGAGTGGATGCAGTTACTGTGTGTGAGCGGGGGGGGGTGTATGTATATGTTTTTGTGTCTGTGACTGTCTATGACAGACTCAGTGGATCAGGGTTAGGCAACCCTGAGGGTGTCGCAGGTACTGAAGGATTTTGTTCCAACTAGCTAATTGATCAGTTCAGTGATTGCCTAAATTCAACACACCTGGTCTTCCATGTCGGTTAAATAAAAAACATGGAAGTGCCTGCAGCACTCCAGGACCAGGGTTGCCTAACACTGCAGTTGACAGTAAGTGTCGTCAGACTGACAGAGGCAGACAAGTGAGGAGACTCAAGCTCACAGGTATTTATGCAAGACATCAGTAATGTCTGCCAGCAACTGTCAGGCCTACTTAACCTCTCTCTCTCTCTCTCTCTCTCTCTCTCTCTCTCTCTCTCTCTCTCTCTCTCTCTCTTGCTCTTTTACCATCCCTCCCCTCTCTCTTTTCCCATACTCTCACCCTCCCTCCATCTCTCACTCCATCTCACTCTCTCTCTCCCTTCACCCCCTCTCTCTCTATCAACCTCTCTCCCTCACTCACTCTTTACCCTCTTCCTCTCTCTGTCTGCAGATGGGGGTAAAGTCCAGGCCTGGAGCTGGCAAACCATGGACAACTGTCAATCAATCAACGCCCATGAGGAGGCTGTGACCTCCCTACAGGTGGCTGCCATAATCAAGAGCCAATAGTGTCACATTCTAGGCCTTTAACCTTTAAGCTATAGTGCTTCTGTAACTATGGTTGTGTTCAAACGGAAGAAAATGGACTGAAACTGGTCCAATAACAAATGCTAATTTTAGTTTTCTGCCCTAATGAACAAAAACTTGTGTTTTCATCAAGGCCTTGCTGAAATGAAAGCAAATATTTCCGTACCGTTGACAGATGTGTGTGCTTTAGCCAACTGAGGTGTTGTCACGCCAAACATTGGTTGAGGCAAAAACAAAAATGGCAGTCCGAAGGACCAAATATCTTGTTCTCCTTATATGCTACACACTTGTAGGCAGTGTGGAAATAAATACAAAATAAATTAAGATATATATATATATATATATATATATATATATATAGATAGATTCCAAAGAGGTCCAAAAGAGTATTCAGTGCTCTTTTCCTCGTTACTTTCAAAAATAAATACATTATATTTGTGAGGATAGAGGATCAGAAATGGACTACAGTGGCTTGTGAAAGTAAGCCACTCAATCCAATTGAGACTATTTTGTGTATGTCCATTACATGAAATCCAAATTCAACTTAAATTACAGGTTGTAACGCAACAAAATAGGAAAAACGCCAAGGGGAATGAATACTTTTGCAAGGCACTGTATATAGGTTCCTTGGGAGTGTAAGCTGTTTTAATACATAGTTTAAATGTCCAATGCAGCTGGTTTATCTCAATATCAAATAATTTCTTGGTAACAATTAAGTACCTTACTGTGATTGTTTTCAATTAGCAAAGAGCCAATTCTGTCTGGGAGTGGTCTGAGTGGGGAGGGGAAAACTGAAAACTAGCTGTTATTGGTAGAGAGGTTTGGAACTGTCTTTCTTATTGGTCTATTAACTAATTTGATACCAGACATGCCAAAACGCTGTCCCGCCAAAACAGGCTGACATTTTCGGCAGCCTTTTCAAAAAGCTCTTACACTAAAAGGGCATTATCATCATTTTGGCAATGTCACAGTATTGTTCCAACATCATATTGTGGAAATATAAATAAAACACAAGAAAATCACGTTTTTGACTGCCCTGGGCCTTTAAGACTTACATTTATGGAGTGTTATATGCTCAACACATTTAAGCCAAAGCAGTGAAAGCACCATCCCCACCTTTGTTCATAAATTATGCGAAACCATGTGAAACCACGCAGGCATGCACGCACAGACACACACATGCACTCACACACTCACACACACCGTATCCATGCATTGTATTCAGCCACCGCATTCAGTCTCCATGACAACTGTCCCCTATCTATCCTCCACAGTCCCAGGGTCCCCTGGTGTTCAGCAGCTCAGCAGAGGGTGGGGTGTCTGTGTGGGAGGGGCTCTGCACCAACCGCGACCCCCTGCAGCTGTTACATCATTGGGACGCAACGGTAACGGGCTGCGGGACTCAGGAAGGTCGTCTGACCCTCAGTCCCCGTGGTGACAGGCTCTTCGTTGCCTACGGCAGAGCCAACCTTAGGATTCTCAACTGGAGGACAGGTGCGAAGCGGTGTGCGTGTGTGTGCATGCACACACTATATAGGAGAGGCAGCTTAATATGGTACAGTGCTAGACCTTACAGATCTGTGTACTATCTGATGTTTACTGTTCCTCTGTCCAATCACCACAGGCACCGTGTCCAGGCTAACCAATCACAGCAGCATCGCTGGAGTAACAGATTGTGTGCATCAGACGGGGGGACTCCTCATTGGCTCATGCTATGATTTGGCGAATGGGGAAAGCACCTTGAACTGTGAGTAAAGCTAACACAACTGGTTCTTCCCTGATTATTATGTTACAATTGCCAACCTATAGAGCCACGCTGTTCATAGAATGCATTGTTCCCTAAATCTATTTTGGTTTTCATCAACTTTTTCGATCTACTTTTCTCCTTCTTTCCTTCTCTCTCTCTCTCTCTCCCCTTTTCTCCTTTCCGTCTCTCCCAGTGTTCTCTCTACCTCAGTGCAGGTACCTGGCCTCGCTGACCTGGGCGGATGCTCCGAGAATCCTTTGCTTTGCGGCGTGGCTCACGGGCAGTGGGGGTCACCGCTGGGTCACCGGGGGTCGCGCCCTTACGGTGTGGGAGCAGCTCCCCAGCTCCGGGAAGCAGAGGTGGGCTCAACACCTTTCTGTCAGTACTCGTCTAGGTCAATGAATACTGATCTGATGTTTTAATGGTTTGCAGTTTAATAGAACTCTGAAATTCTTTATGGGTGCACCTGACAAAAAGTTCACTATTACTCATGTGCCCCTCACCTCAATTCTTTATGTACTTTACACCAAACAAATATCAGTTGAATAATATTTATTTGTCGTTTTTGTAAAAGAGAGGGGTATCCCTTCTTTGTTGTGTGTTTTTTTGTTTGTTTAACATATAGGACAGTGTAGAATAACGGGGAAGAGAGAAGAGAGTTTCTTCCGAAGTAGCGATAGAACTGGGATTTGATCCCGTGCTTGTGGGCTACTGACATATGAGTACCACAGTGGAAATAACCTTCTGGCTAGAACAGCCTGACACCTTTTCATTATCAAATAAACTACATTTCATATTTGTGCTGAGGGGGTTATGCTAATCACTAGATAACCCCAGGCAACAGTATAACAAGAATAATGGGGTGTCGGTGTCTAATTGAGCAATAACGCACGAGGGGGTGTGGTATATGGCCAATATACCACGGCTAAGGGCTCTTCTTACGCACGACACAACGCGGAGTGCCTGGATACATCTCTTAGTCGTGGTATATTGGCCATATACAGTGTGGCAAAAAAGTATTTAGTCAGCCACCAATTGTGCAAGTTCTCCCACTTAAAAAGATGAGAGAGGCCTGTAATTTTCATCATAGGTACACTTCAACTATGACAGACAAAATGAGAAAAACATTACTTATTTTTTTGCAAATTTATTTGCAAATTATGGTGGAAAATAAGTATTTGGTCACCTACAAACAAGCAAGATTTCTAGCTCTCACAGACCTGTAACTTCTTATTTAAAAGGCTCCTCTGTCCTCCACTCGTTACCTGTATTAATGGCACATGTTTGAACTTGTTATCAGTATAAAATACACCTGTCCACAACCTCAAACAGTCACACTCCAAACTCCACTATGGCCAAGACCAAAGAGCTTTCAAAGGATACCAGAAACAAAATTGTAGACCTGCACCAGGCTGGGAAGACTGAATAGGTAAGCAGCTTGGTTTGAAGAAATCAACTGTGGGAGCAATTATTAGGAAATTGTAGACATACAACACCACTGATAATCTCCCTCGATCTGGGCCTCCACGCAAGATCTCACCCCGTGGGGTCAAAATGATCACAAGAACGGTGAGCAAAAATCCCAGTACCACACGGGGGGACCTAGTGAATGACCTGCAGAGAGCTGGGACCAAAGTAACAAAGCCTACCATCAGTAACACACTACGCCGCCAGGGACTCAAATCCAGCAGTGCCAGACGTGTCCCCCTGCATAAGCCAGTACATGTCCAGGCCCGTCTGACGTTTGCTAGAGAGCATTTGGATGATCCAAAAGAAGATTGGGAGAATGTCATATGGTCATATGAAACCAAAATATAACTTTTTGGTAAAAACTCAACTCGTCGTGTTTGGAGGACAAAGAATGCTGAGTTGCATCCAAAGAACACCATACCTACTGTGAAGCATGGGGGTGGAAACATCATGCTTTGGGGCTGTTTTTCTGCAAAGGGACCAGGACGACTGATCCGTGTAAAGGAAAGAATGAATGGGGCCATGTATCATGAGATTTTGAGTGAAAACCTCCTTCCATCAGCAAGGGCATTGAAGATGAAACGTGGCTGGGTCTTTCAGCATGACAATGATCCCAAACACACCGCCCGGGCAACGAAGGAGTGGCTTCGTAAGAAGCATTTCAAGGTCCTGGAGTGGCCTAGCCAGTCTCCAGATCTCAACCCCATAGAAAATCTTTGGAGGGAGTTGAAAGTCCGTGTTTCCCAGCAACAGCCCCAAAACATCACTGCTCTAGAGGAGATCTGCATGGAGGAATGGGCCAAAATGCCAGCAACAGTGTGTGAAAACCTTGTGAAGACTTACAGAAAACGTTTGACCTCTGTCATTGCCAACAAAGGGTATATAACAAAGTATTGAGAGAAACTTTTGTTATTGACCAAATACTTATTTTCCACCATAATTTGCAAATAAATTCATTAAAAATCCTACAATGTGATTTTTGGGATTTTCTTTTCTCATTTTGTCTGTCATAGTTGAAGTGTACCTATGATGAAAATTACAGGCCTCTCTCATCTTTTTAAGTGGGAGAAATTGCACAATTGGTGGCTTACTAAATACTTTTTTGCCCCACTGTACCACAAACCCCAGAAGTGCCTTATTGCTATTATAAACTGGTTACCAACATAATTAGAACAGTAAAAATAAATGTTTTTTAATACCAGTGGTACACTGATATACCACGGCTGTCAGCCAATCAGCATTCAGGGCTCGAACCACCCAGTTTCTAATGGTGATGTTGTCACAGGGGCGATGTCACAACGAAGCGAGACAACCGATTGGACGCCTCCCTGGTAGAATCAGAGGGAGATTCCGAGGACGAGGAGGACAGTGATGGTGAGGAAGGGGGTGACAGCGGTCTGAAACACACACACACACACACACACAAGTAATATACATAGATCAGGAAAAACTCAAAGCAACACGTCTCAAAGGGTTTCTACTGCAAGAAGCCATTGGTTCAAAGTGTCTCCTTTAGCTTCAGCTGTAGACAAATCTATATAAAACACACCCAAAAAAGTAGCTGTAAGATTATAGCTAATTAACTTCACGACTGATCGCTTTGATAAAGATATGGGCTCGATTCAATCCGTAGCGCTGAAGACCTGCGCTACAGAGGGGTAGAAATGTAAAAGCGATGCATTCACGGCAAACGCTGCATATGTCGGGCTCAATCGCAAGTGACCTACAGCGAAGATCTTCAGCGCTACAGATTGAATCGAGCCCTGAAGATTGAACATGTCAACTTTTTAAAAGAGCATGAACTGGAAAAGGATGTAACGCGTTTAACTATGACTCCCCACGTTACTGTAGATTACGATGATGACAAAGAAGAGGACTACACATCCCAAGATGCACCAGAGTCGGGCTCAACGTCGTGGCTTCGCTGTGTTCTCCAGTGAGAGCAAGTTTTGCGCCGCCACCAAGCCCAAGACGCTGCTCCCCGCAGCCTGAAGCGCAACGAAGGCGAGAGGGAGGGAGTGCGAGCGAGAGAGATCATTTTCTATGTAAATGTTGTCTTTTCATGTATGCAATAAAGCTGTCATACTGTGACCTTCCTGCCTCCAAATATTTCTCCTTCATATTGTGTATCCCTGTGGTGGCACCTCGTTTATTATGAACACTAGTTATTCTGTTTATCACCCCACTCAACCTGTCCTTGTGTAAATTAATGTATATTGATTTTCCTCCACCTCTCTGTCTCGCCACTCTCTGGCTAGTATCAGTGTTTTCTGAACATAACAGAATACTTTTTTCCTCTGCCCCCAAAATGTGAATATTAACGTAATTTTCTGTATCTTCATTATTTCCGTCCTCAAGTACATTTCTTTTTTTTGCTGTCCTTTTAATTGAGCGAGTTAAAAGCATAATTAGCATTTCAATCTTTCCTACAGTCTCCCTCCGTCCTCCTCCTCGCTCTCTCTCTCTCTCTCTCTCTCTCTCTCTGACTCTACATGTCTCTGTCGCTAAGGCAACCAATGCCTTTTCCTACTCGCTCTCTATATCTCCCCTTTCTCACTGTCTCCCTCATTCCCTCTCTCTTCAGCCAGAGGTAGGCATGTTAACTGATATCTGTCTGAGTGAATGTTGTGTGCGTGCTTGTGTGACAGTGAGTTTGTCTGCTGGTGGGTGTGTGTGAGAGAGAGAGATAGAGTGTGTGTTCCTGTCTGGTTGACTTGAGTGACAGTGGTAGTAGATATGAAGCTAAAAGTACCACATGGGATATTAGCCCCATGAATGCGTATGATGAATGTTTTGTGCACAGCCGTGTGCTTCCATGTCTGATGTGCGAACTGTATAAACATGTGGCAAAATGAAGTGCTCATTTTGGACAGCCAGGAGTGCCACTGCCCAGGAGAGAGAGAGAGAGAGGGGTGTGTGTGTATTCCTGTACTGCCGTCTATGAGTGTCTGTTTACATTTTCAATATCAGTCCGTGTCAGAAGAGAAGTGAACCCTCCCTCTCTTTCTCTCTCTCTCTTTCGCTCTTCCTCTCTTTTCTTTTTCTTCTTTCCTCCCAGAGAGAGAGATGATCGGAGGAGTTGGGGCTCAGTGAACAGAACGAAGCGATGGAGAGATGGTAAGATGGAGAGAGTGAGCGGATGTTTAGACGGACACAGAGTCAGACCCTCTGGTTGTATGCATGTTGCATGAGGAGTCCAGTTAGACAGTGGACAATGCATTTGTAGTGTTAATCGTGCTCTATTTCTCTTTCTGCCTCCCTTTTTTATCTCTCCCACCTCTTTCTGCCTCTCTTTATTGCTCCCTCTGTCTTCTCTTCTTTTCTCCTTCTTTCCTTTCTTCTCTCTCTCTTTCTCTCTCAGCTCCATCTCTCCTGTCAAACGACTGACCACCCACCGCTGCCTTTTCTTTCTCCTGGTTGCCGCGGTGACGCGACCCTCAACCTGTAACCGTGACGACGAGGGCGAGGGGCAGGTGGAGGCCTTCTCAGCCCAGCTGTCCATCACAGGACAGGTCACACCCACCCCTATTTGGTCCGTGGACTGGGGCCCCACACTAGCCCTGGAGGACGAGACGCATCACTTCCTGTCCAGCCAGGAAGCGGACCTGTACCACCATGGCCACGAAGTCCCCACGACAACCGCTGAGGCCTGGCTGCATCATCAGAGTGCACCGGGCAGCGTTTTGCCGCAGGAGCCCCTGGATCTGCTGGAGGCCCCGGACGCAGAGGGAGTGGAGGATGGAGGAAGTGAGGCGGAGGAGAGAGAGCCTGAGGAAGGTGGGCACCATAGAAATCAGTAAAGATTAAAGAAAGAAAGGATTTGTGTTGGTGGGCATGAGAATAGAGTGTTTTGGAACAAAGACATCAGAAGAACTCTGAGGGCATCAGGGAGTAACTTCAATTCCCACTGGGCTGGCTTTGTGTGGATGGATGGCTGCGTCTTGGTGGTGGAGAATGCTTAATAGAGTTTTCTGAACTCACAAAAGCACACCAAAAGGAAATGGGTGACATCACACACCAAGCAATGGAATGGATGACTTCATCGGCTCATTCTCCTTTGAGTTTCTTTACTGACAGTATGGGAATTCTCGAAAAGCAGAGTTGTGTTTTTTTCTTACATCATTGCAGTTGACCTGGGTTATATTCATAAGGCACCAAACGGAAGAGAAATGACTGAAACAGGGATGGTCTACCTGGACTTGTCCAATAAGAAACGCACATTTTTGATTTTGGTTGCAAAACATTTCAAAGCGTTTTCCGTTACATGCTCTAATGCACATGACACTGGTTTTCTTCTATTGTGCTGATTTCCAACCATGTGAACGGTAACTCCTCTGTGTGTGTGTGTGTGTGTGTGTGTGTGTGTGTGTGTGTGTGTGTGTGTGTGTGTGTGTGTGTGTGTGTGTGTGTGTGTGTGTGTGTGTGTGTGTGTGTGTGTGTGTGTGTGTGTGTGTGTGTGTGTGTGTGTGTGTGTGTGTGCGTGTGTGTGTGTGCGTGTGTTCTCCAGTGGACCCTCAGTTTTACGTCACAGTGACCATCTCCTCTCTGCTCATCCTGACTGCTGTCATCATAACAGCCAAACTCAGGTAAGAATCCCCTCCCCTCTCTTTTTCTTTCTACCCCTTCTCTGAAACATAGTTGTTATGTACATCAGGGACCTTCAACAGTGAACATGGGAATGGGAAAAACTCGGATCTACTGTAGATAGCGGATGAAAATACCTTCCCAATGTTTAAAGGCTTTCAGAGGTTGAAGGTGGTGCAATTCCAACCACTTCGGGTTGACGCTGTGTTCTCTTTTGTTTTCATATCATCTTTGATGTACCATTCACCTATTAAATCAGCTTGGGTTTGCGTTGTGCATACTCTAACGTGAAATTAAAACTCTGACCTCTGGAATGTGGAGGTGGGCTCGTGCTGTTCGCTTCTGTTGTTAGATAATGGAGGTCTCTTCTTCCCACCTGCTCTCTCACTCTTTCACTCCTCCTATTCTCCCATTTGTCTCTCCATCCCTTTCTCTGTCTTGCCCTCTTTATGTCTCTTTCCCCTACTTTATTTTCCTTACCTTCTGTCACTCTTCATTTCTCTCTCTCCTTCCTGTCTCCACTCCCTCTTTTCAACCCCCCCCCCCCCCCCACCTCTCTCTCTCTCTTTTCAACCCCCCCCCCCCCCCACATACCTCTCTCTCTCTCTTTCTCAACCCCGTTCCTCATCCTTTACTTTCATTTAGCTTCATCACCTTTCAGTAATACTGGGTTCTGGTTGATCCTTGATCGTCACACAGTATTCTTATCTTCTTCCCCAGTCTCCTATTACTCCCAGCACTGCCCGGGCCAGCTCCAGATCCTCAGATAATCCCTCTGCTCACTGTGTGCCGATACACGATAAGCCCCATCTCTCTCTGTCGCTCCCTCCCTCTCCCTCTCTCATTTTTTTCTTCTTTCTCTCTCCCGCTATCTCTCTCTCTCTGTCTCCGCTGTAGGCTGGTTGAAAGTGTGTGTGCTGGAAACAAGTGTTGTTGCGGTGCTTAATTGGAGAAAGAGTATCTCTCTCTCTCTCTCTCTGTCTTGTGTAAGTGTGGGCTTTTGTTGCAGTTTCAGTATGACTGTGAATGAACATATTGGGTAAATTGTGGTGAGGAATGGAGGGAAGGTTACAGTGGGAATGGAATAGGTGTTTGACGGAGAAAAGTAGGGGATTGAATAGAGACGAGACCGTATAGAATTGAATAGAATTCTGTTGATTGTGATAATGGAGAAGCAATCGATGTTGGAGAACGTTTCACTGTGTGTGTGTGTGTGTGTGTGTGTGTGTGTGTGTGTGTGTGTGTGTGTGTGTGTGTGTGTGTGTGTGTGTGTGTGTGTGTGTGTGTGTGTGTGTGTGTGTGTGTGTGTGTGTGTGTGTGTGTGTGTGTGTGTGTGTGTGTGTGCATGACTGGAACTGCATGTCTGTGATCTACAGTGTGTGACTGTGAAAAAGTCTTTGTTGTGTGAGTGATCCAAAGAGCTGTGTATGGTGTACCTGTGACTCTCACTGTGCCAACAACATCATAGCTCATACACGTGATTGGAATAATGTTTCCCCACATCAGCCCTGTATCCCCTTCTTCTCACGCTCTCGTTTCATCACTCCCCGTTTCTTCCTTTTTATTTCTCCCCCCGATCCCCATTTCGGGAAGATAGCCTAGTGGTTAGAGCGTTGGGCCAGTAACCCGAAAGATTGCTGGATCGAATCCCCGAGCTGACATGGTCAAAGTCTGCCGTTCTGCCCCCGAGCAAGGCAGTTAACCCACTGTTCCCTGGGTCGCCAAAGACGTGGATGTCGATTTAAGGTAGCCCCCCCCCCCCACACCTCCCTGATTCTGAGGGGTTGGGTTAAATGCAGAAGACACATTTCAGTTGAAGGCATTCGGATGTACAATTGACTAGGAATCCCCCTTTCCCTTTACCTCTCTCACACCCTCTGTTTCCTTCACCTCTTCACCCTCTTCCTTTCTCTCTCTCTACCCGCTATTCCAACCTCGACCACCACACTCTTTCTCTCCCTCCCTCCATCCCTTTCTTGCAACCTCTCTCCTCTTCTCCCTCTCGTCTGACAGCGCTTTAATGAGTCAAATGAGTGCATTAACTCTCTCTCAGAGGCGTTGTAATGTGTTCGCCGCTGTTAAATGCCCATGTCATTTCCTCTTTTCCTCTCACTCAGTCTCGCTCTCCGTCTCTCTCTTTTACTCCGTCTCTCTCTCTCTCTGCCAGTTACGACCGCAGCTGTTCCCAGCACCCGCCCCCGCTTTCCCGTGGCGTGGCCCCCCCCCTCTCTCTCGCCCTCCCTCGTTCCCTGGCTCTGGAGGACAGCCGGCAGACGCTGCACGGCACCCCCTCCTTTACCGACAGGGAGAGGTAATGAGTCGCCTCACCAGCTCACTGGAGAGAGAGAGAGAGTGTTTGTGTGGAGTTGTTAGTACATTGATTTGTGTGTGTGTGTGTGTGTGTGTGTGTGTGTGTGTGTGTGTGTGTGTGTGTGTGTGTGTGTGTGTGTGTGTGTGTGTGTGTGTGTGTGTGTGTGTGTGTGTGTGTGTGTGTGTGTGTGTGTGTGTGTGTGTGTGTGTGTGTGTGCGCTTTTGTGTCTGAATCAATTTATGTCTGCAAATGTCTGCATGGATATATGTGTGGATGCATGTGTGTGTGTGTTTGTCAGTGAGTGGATGATGTGTCAAGGAGTGCTTGCTCCCTCTCCCCGTGTGGTGTATGAGCATCATAATGGTATATGTGCATAATTAGGCGTCAGTGTTAGTCTCTGTGGAGTACACAGGCCTGAAGTGTTATGGATGTGAGATGTATGTGTGTTTTAGAACTTCCTCTCCTATGAGTCACACAGCTCTGGAAGCAGTGAGCGCACAACCCATGAAATGATGTTTTTATAGCCGGGGATTTAAAGTTAATTTCAATCAGGGTAATTGGACTCTACTCCAGTTCTCCTCGTTTCTCCTCTCCTTCTTGTCCTTTCTACGCCCCACTCCCGCTCCAGTTCTCCTCGTTTCTCCTCTCCTTCTTGTCCTTTCTACCCCCCACTCCCGCTCCAGTTCTCCTCGTTTCTCCTCTCCTTCTTGTCCTTTCTACCCCCCACTCCCGCTCCAGTTCTCCTCGTTTCTCCTCTCCTTCTTGTCCTTTCTACGCCCCACTCCCGCTCCAGTTCTCCTCGTTTCTCCTCTCCTTCTTGTCCTTTCTACGCCCCACTCCCGCTCCAGTTCTCCTCGTTTCTCCTCTCCTTCTTGTCCTTTCTACCCCCACTCCCGCTCCAGTTCTCCTCGTTTCTCCTCTCCCTTTCTTGTCCTCCTTCTCCTCTCCTTCTTGTCCTTTCTACGCCCCACTCCCGCTCCAGTTCTCCTCGTTTCTCCTCTCCTTCTTGTCCTTTCTACGCCCCACTCCCGCTCCAGTTCTCCTCGTTTCTCCTCTCCTTCTTGTCCTTTCTACGCCCCACTCCCGCTCCAGTTCTCCTCGTTTCTCCTCTCCTTCTTGTCCTTTCTACCCCCCACTCCCGCTCCAGTTCTCCTCGTTTCTCCTCTCCTTCTTGTCCTTTCTACGCCCCACTCCCGCTCCAGTTCTCCTCGTTTCTCCTCTCCTTCTTGTCCTTTCTACGCCCCACTCCCGCTCCAGTTCTCCTCGTTTCTCCTCTCCTTCTTGTCCTTTCTACGCCCCACTCCCGCTCCAGTTCTCCTCGTTTCTCCTCTCCTTCTTGTCCTTTCTACGCCCCACTCCCGCTCCAGTTCTCCTCGTTTCTCCTCTCCTTCTTGTCCTTTCTACGCCCCACTCCCTCCAGCTCCAGTTCTCCTCCCGCTCCAGTTCTCCTCGTTTTCTTGTCCTTTCTACCCCCACTCCCGCTCCAGTTCTCCTCGTTTCTTGTCCTTTCTACGCCCCACTCCCGCTCCAGTTCTCCTCGTTTCTCCTCTCCTTCTTGTCCTTTCTACGCCCCACTCCCGCTCCAGTTCTCCTCGTTTCTCCTCTCCTTCTTGTCCTTTCTACGCCCCCACTCCCGCTCCAGTTCTCCTCGTTTCTCCTCTCCTTCTTGTCCTTTCTACCCCCACTCCCGCTCCAGTTCTCCTCGTTTCTCCTCTCCTTCTTGTCCTTTCTACCCCCACTCCCGCTCCAGTTCTCCTCGTTTCTCCTCTCCTTCTTGTCCTTTCTACCCCCACTCCCGCTCCAGTTCTCCTCGTTTCTCCTCTCCTTCTTGTCCTTTCTACCCCCACTCCCGCTCCAGTTCTCCTCGTTTCTCCTCTCCCTTCTTGTCCTTTCTACCCCCCACTCCCGCTCCAGTTCTCCTCGTTTCTCCTCTCCTTCTTGTCCTTTCTACCCCCACTCCCGTCCAGTTCTCCTCGTTTCTCCCTCCTTCTTGTCCTTTCTACCCCCACTCCCGCTCCAGTTCTCCCTCGTTTCTCCTCTCCTTCTTGTCCTTTCTACCCCCCACTCCCGCTCCAGTTCTCCTCGTTTCTCCTCTCCTTCTTGTCCTTTCTACCCCCACTCCCGCTCCAGTTCTCCTCATTTCTCCTCTCCTTCTTGTCCTTTCTACCCCCCACTCCCGCTCCAGTTCTCCTCGTTTCTCCTCTCCTTCTTGTCCTTTCTACCCCCCACTCCCGCTCCAGTTCTCCTCGTTTCTCCTCTCCTTCTTGTCCTTTCTACCCCCACTCCCGCTCCAGTTCTCCTCGTTTCTCCTCTCCTTCTTGTCCTTTCTACCCCCACTCCCGCTCCAGTTCTCCTCGTTTCTCCTCTCCTTCTTGTCCTTTCTACCCCCCACTCCCGCTCCAGTTCTCCTCAAGTTTCTCCTCTCCTTCTTGTCCTTTCTACCCCCACTCCCGCTCCAGTTC